>NC_057825.1:21585505-21888536 GCF_910594005.1 Cervus elaphus
CAATAACCTCAGATATGAAGATGACACCATCCTTATGGCAGAAACTGAAGAGGAACTAAAGAGCCTCTTGATGAAAATGAAAGAAGAGAGTGAAAAAGTTGGCTTGAAACTCAACATTCATAAAACAAAGATCATGGTATCTGGTCCCATCACTTCATGGCAAATAGATGGGGAAACAATGGAAACAGTGAGAGACTATTTTCTTGGGCTCCAAAATCACTGCAGATGGTGACTATAGCCATGAAATTAAAAGATGCTTGCTCCTTGCAAGAAAAGCGATGACCAACCTAGACAGCATATTAAAAAGCAGAGACATTACTTTGCCATTGAAGGTCCATCTTGTCAAGGCTATGGTTTTCCCAGTAGTCATGTATGGGTGTGAATTGGACTATAAAGAAAGCTGAGTGCCGAAGCATTGATGCTTTTAAACTGTGGTGTTGGAAAGACTCTTGGACTTCACGGAGATCAAACCAGTCAATCCTAAATGAAATCAACCCTGAATATTCATTGAATGGACTGATGCTGAAGCTGAAGCTCCAATACTTTGGCCATCTGATGTGAAGAAACTAACTCACTGGAAAAGACCCTGATGCTGGGAAAGATTGAGGGCAGGAGGAGAAGGGGACAACAGAGGATGAGATGGTTGGATGGCATCACCAACTTGATGGACATGAGTTTGAGCAAGCTCCGGGAGTTGGTAAATGACAGGGAAGCCTGGCATGCTGCAGTCCATGGGGTGGAAAAGAGTTGGATATGACTGAGCAATTGACCTGAACTGAATGGTCTTCAAGAGCCCGGTGTTCCAATAAGGGAGATGGAAAAGTTTAAAGAAAAAACTCTAACAGAGCTATGACTATCAAGAGTTTGAGAAATTTGTTAAGAACACAGAAGGAAAAGTAACTAAGTAGGTTTCAATTTCCTTAAAACTATGATTACCACTATTATTGGTAATCTATGATTGTCCAGTTATTCATAAGGATGAACCATGATAAATTCTAGCACACAATCGTCTTTGCTGTGCAAATATAATACACAACTTTATCATTCTAAATAGTAGTTTGAAAGGCTGTTTGCAATCAGACCCTGACCTATTTACCCCCTGTAGGGTCTTTTATTCCTTGGAAGAAAAGTTATGACCAACCTAGACAGCATATTAAAAAGCAGAGACATTATTTTGCCAACAAAGTTCTGTCTAGTCAAAGCTTTGGTTCTTCCAGTAGTCATATATGGATGCGAGAGTTGGACTATAAAGAAAGCTGAGTGCCTAAGAATTGATGCTTTTGAACTGTGGTGTTGGAGAATATTCTTGAGAGTCCCTTGGACTGTAAGGAGATCCAACCAATCCACCCTAAAGGAAATCAGTCCTGAATGTTCATTGGAAGGACTGATGCTGAAGCTGGAACTCCAATACTTTGGCAACCTGATGCGAAGAACTGACCCATTGAAAAAGACCCTGATGCTGGGAAAGATTGAAGGTGGGGGAGAAGGGGATGACAGAGGATGAGATGGTTGAATGGCATCATCAACTGAATGGACATGAGTTTGAGTAAGCTCTGGGAGTTGGTGATGGACAGGGAAGCCTAGCGTACTGCAGTCCTTGGGGTCACAAAAAGTTGGACATGACTGAGCCACTGAACTGAACTGAAGGGTCTTTTTAATCTCATCCTGTTCCTTCAGGAACTTTAAGCTATTCACAATCCTCTAAACTGGGTGTGCTTCCCCACACCTTTGCTTCCCCTGCTTGCAACCCCCTTCCTCTGATTTCCATCATGAATACTTGTGCCTCTCTCTGCTCTGTCCTCCACAGGATGAGCTCCTGTTGAAGACCCAGTTCAAATCACACTGTCACATCTCCTCCTGATGCAGGCAATGACTTCTTTTTCTCTGTACTCCTAGTGCTTCCCTTCCCCGGGCCCAGAAAAGAACTTGTCAAAGCCAAGTGTCCATCCCTTTCATCATGAACTCCCCAATGGTAGAGACATTGTCTTTCTCATTTCCTCATTGCTAGCACCTAGCAACATGGTGTCTTGGTCCACGTTGGTTATAAAAAATGAATGCATATATAAAGAACACATTATTTGAGGAAGAAGACAAGGGAATGAATGAGTGATCAAATTAATGAGTTGGTAAATGATTGAATAATGATTGAGGAAATAAGGAAATGATTGAGGGGTAAATCATGGCATAATTATTTAATTAATAGATAAATGAATACATTATTTAGTAAGAGAATAAATGGATGACATACCTAATATGGCTTACTGCAGTTTCTTTCCACATCAAAGAGGTCGTTTCCTCCCATCTCTCATTTGACTCTAGGATTTTATTGGGGATGGAAGCTTTTTCCTAACAGCCTAAAGGATTTCTTTTCTTTTCTTTCTTTTTTCCTTTTGCCTAAGGGATTAAGAACAGCTTACATTTAATTATTCTAGACAATTTGCAGTTGCAATACGTGACAAACTTACAAGTTTGATAATATTTTACAGGCCTTTTTTATGACTCTTTTGACAAATTAAACATAGCCCCTTGTAAAAATGCTCAGTTTTTTTTTTTTTTCCAGTTCTGCTTCCAACTACTGGTAAAAGAGAAATGACTTTCATAGTATATCTTGGCTAACAAGTTACAGTCTCTCAGAGGAAGTAGATTTTAGCTGACTTTAATTTATAAAAGACAATGCTGAATTAGAAAAAAATATTTTTTGGTCAAATAAAATTTTGGTTTTTTTAAATCAAAATAAATGTGGGTCTATAGTATTTTATTTGCATCTGCCAAAGCATGAACTTGTTAGCTTCAGAAATGGTATGGCATTGACACTGAGGCCACAGGGACACTCAGGATCTTTGCAGTACAAAACTGCACATCACTTTGATTGGGAAAATTGTACCCAGGGATAATTGTTCGGAATTTAGGACACCCTTTCCTTATTCAGCCAGTGGCTTCTAATGAGAATTGTCAAGCAGATCATTAAGTTAGGATTAAAACTGTCAACACAGACAATCACTAAGCGAATGGGACCCATGTCTTTTGTGATGGTTAACAAATATTGAACTTGTAAGATTCCACTGTTGCCTGGTTTTCATGTAACTGTGTAATAAGGCTGGGCCTAAGTGGGGCTCAGATGGTAAAGAATCTGCCTGCAATGCAGGAGACCTGGGTTCAGTTCCTGTGTCAGGAAGATCTCCTGGAGGAGGGAATGACTATCTACTCCAGTATTCTTGCCTGGAGAATTCCATGGACTGAGGAGCCTGGAGGGCTACAGCTCATGGGATCAAAAAGAGTTGGACACTACTGAGCAACTAACACTTTAAGTGAATATATGGTTTTAAAAAATAAATTGAAGACATTAGATAAATTGAAAAGAAAAACAAAATAACCTTCATAGAATGCTTTAACCTGGGAGGAAGTAAGCTTAGGCATTCCCTATTCTTTTAGTTTCATTCTTTAAGAGTCAGCTTTTTCAGACTCATTTATATGAAACATGGATTTAAAAAAAATTGAAAATAGAGGTAAATTATCCACTTTTTGGTTATTCAAAACTAACTGTTACTATTGCACACCTAATACTATTAATGGCATTTAAAGTTTTATTCTTCGTGCTTCTTTTCTAATGTACCAGTTTTACTGTATTTGCTTTCCTCCTGTGTCATTTCATGTGTTATTACAGTTTATTTAATAAAAGTATTTTTAAATAGCTTCATAGACTTCAATTATTATAATAGCCCATAGGCTATTTCATTTTATCCCCAAATTTGGCCATTTACCATGTTTTCAACTTTTAGTTATTAAAAGCATCACTGAGCTGATTACTTATGTATACAAAGCTTTTACCATATTTTGGATTACATTCTTAGGATTAATCCCCAAAAGGGAAGATTTCAGTCTAAATTATGGGTGATTAAAAGTACATTTTACGATTTCCAAGCTCTCTGTAGACAGAAACTGGATAATTTCTAAATACTGAAACATCTCTTTCTCCCCAAGAAGTATCTTGTCTTTTATGCTTAATAACAGAAGCAGATGTGATAAATTGCTGAAAACTTCTTTTCTGTGTTACTGCTCTATTCCTAGAATTTACATGGTATTTCAAAAGTACTATTCTAGAAAAATATTGACATGACAATTTCATACCACCTTTTCCCTTGAAGCAGTCACACAGAGAGGATATGAGTCATTTTTTCTTTCCTTATCCTCCAGAAGATAGAACTGGCCCCAAAGGGAGGACATTCCTGGAATGAAAGGTCTGCTGCTGCTGCTGCTAAGTCATGTCGATAGGTCTACTAGATGTGAAAAAGCACTCTGACAACTCTGGACTCATTGCTAATGCAGTTAGCTGAAAAGAAATCATGGTAAGGAGTGCTATATTTCTGGAAATGTCCAGAGAGAGCTTGGATGGACAATTCTTGGAAAGGGTTTTAAAGGTATTCTAGTTTGATGGGTAGGCCAATGAGATGTAATGTAAACCCAGGCTCAAAACCTCTGATTCTGCAAATAGACTGATACCACACTGTCAATACCACAAGTGACCAATTAAACAATTTGGGAACTATTACATTTCTAAAGAGACCATAACGTAAATTTTAATCAGTTTATTTCAACCTTGTCTTCCATTAGCAAGGATGTCTTCCTTCCTTCCATTAGCAGAGGATGAGATGGCTTGATAGCATCAGGACATGAACTTGAGCAAGTTTCAGGAAATAGTGGAGGACAGGGAAGCCTCGCAGGCTGCAGTCCATGGGGTCCCAAAGAGTTGGACACAACTTAGCAAATGAACAGCCACTTCCGTTAGTACCCTTTTCAAGAATGAGTGACAGTAACATCATAGAAGCTTGAAATTTTTGTTGGTTTTTTGAGAGCTTGAGTTTAATCTACTGCCTCCTTGGGTTTCTTTATGTCTCAAAATGGACATGTGAATAGTGAGCTTGGAAGAGACAACAAATGCAGATGAAAACATCTGCAGAAGTGACATACTGGGTCAGAAGTTGGGCTGCCAAGGGCTAATAATGTGGGAGTTAAAGGAAGCTCCTGAGAGAAGACAAGGTACCCAAGACCATTCTAACCAAGCTGCTGATTGACCTTGGAGCTGAATCCTGTCATCCCCTCATTTCCCCAGCCACACTGTCCCCCTCTTCTGTCGACTTGCCTCCTTATCCTGCTCCCAAGAACCTGCCAGGCTCTCATGCTACACGAGAAATCTCCAAAGGGACACTGGATAGTTGCCTTGAAGAAAAGGAAACTTTGTCAGGAGAGAGAGGGTAGTTAGGAGGCACTAATGAATTGAGTAATTTTTTGAGTACGAGGGAGCTAAGATATTTCTGTGTATTTCCATGGAGAAATGTTAATATGAATTACTGAAGAGCGTTCTAATGCAAAGAGCTAGCCAGATAGGGAAAAAGCCCTCAAAAGAGATAGCAAGGCATACGCAAACATTGAAACTTACTGGAAATGGACTAGATGTTGTGTGACTAAGTAGGAGGAAGTAGGTCAGTTAATCCATTAGATTTTATAATTATATGATGCAAAGGACACTGGGGGCAAGGGAATTTTAGCTGCTATTATCCCAGGCTTGGGCTGGACAATGACATTATGACCCCCAATTACAGTCATTTTCAGGTGGACTTTGTAAATGAATGGAAATCATTCTTTTGAAAGTAACTCTTAAAAGTGAGAACATTTTTCTAATACACATTTTCTAGTCTGCTTGGCTGTCCCCTCTGGGCTCAGTCAAAGAAACTCATGCCCTGGAAGTATGTTTAGCAATTGGGCCTGTTCCCAGGTTGCGAGACATTTAGCAAAAATCCAGAGTTATTATTAGATCTAAATGGAGGCTTTTGTCAAAAGGCCTCTTGAACTGTTAGGAAATCAGAGTGCAAATTGATAATGACACACAACACATCCTTGCCCTGGCAGCTCCCCCAAGGCTGCTGAGACACCCCAGAAAGAACTTGTGTGGCCTCATGCCAACCGCGTGTTGCTCAACACACATCCTTCTCTTAAGTCAGCTTGACAACTGCATTCTTCTCTTCCTTGTAAGAGGCAGAAGGAGATGGATTAAAGAGGGTGTTTGAACTGAGACTATTAATTTCCTTGCAGTGTGTATTCAAGTCAGATCCCTTTAGAAGAGCCTTTTGTGGTTTCATAAAATTACAACTTTGGCTATTCGGCTGCCTTTTCCAAAAGTACAGATTTGGCTTCTAAAGAAAATGCACTTCATAGGGAAAAAAAGGAAAGAAATGAGTATGTAGTTATCTTAAATATATTCATTTTATATAATCGTTCTGTTACGCAAAGAAACAATTACAGCATTAAGTACTTATTAATAAAAGAAATCATAAAACACAGTCTTCATAAAATGTATAAGGTTCTTAAGATTTTTATTTGAAAAGAAATTAATAAAATGGATTTTTTTCCCCCTCACAGTTTATGAAAGCTTAAAAATACTTTTAAACCGTGAGGTTTAAAAATAAATGTTCCCCTTCCTTCTTTAGCTTGTTATAATTCTTTTTAACTTTTCAGGATTTAGGTAAGAGGCTATTCTATGGGTGAAGTATGTGTGTGTGCTGTCTTGCAAAAAAAAAAAAAAAAAATTGGAGAATGGATTCCTTCACCTTCGTATTTTATCCTCTGTCCTTCTAACTTCCTCTAAATGTGCCTTATACTTGTGCACATGAGCATACAGCTCACTTAACTTAAATATTATTTCATATTCTTTACAGTCCCCGTTTCTGTGGTCCAAGCTCTACTGCAGCATCTCACACATGGCAGGAAGTCTATTTTCTTTAATGGATCTTTAAATGTAATGCCTACTAAAGCAGAGATTCTTTTAACTGATCCGAGGGTTAGACAAACGTTTGATTGGTTTTCACTGACCAGGTAACTAAATCTAATTTACTTACCATTCACCTGAGAAAGACAACTTGAATTTTTGGAGTCACATTCACTGCTTGGGGATGAATTCAGACACTAAAGGGGTGGTGTGATGGGGCATAAGACAGTGAGAATTTTAAGGGGCCCTTAGTAGCAGTTTTCAGCCTCACCTCTGGGCCTGATATTGTGTGACTTTGACCAATTTATTTTCCTCACTGAGCTTTCTCTTTGTAACTGAACTCAGTGGTTCTCAGTGTGGATGTGCACTAGAACTACCACTGGAGATCTTATAAACACCTATGCCTGGGTCCCCCTCAGACCAATTAATTCAGAAACCTAATTGGGGTGGCCCAGCTGTGTATTTAAACAATTTTTTAGATGATTCCCAAGTGAAGCTGGGTTCACACTCTGGCCAGTGCCTCTCAAATAAAATGTGAAGAGAACGGTCTAGGGTCTTGTAAAAATGCAGATTCCGATTCAGCAGTTCTGGGATGGGGTCTGAGCTTGGGCTTCAGACGCCAGTGCCTGGTGATGCTGGCTGTTGCTGGCTTGCTTGGACTAGGATCCAGAACCTGGGAACTTGTAAAACCTGTGGATTTTTAGACCCCACCTCAGGCCCTCTGAATCACATTCTGCATTTGAAAGATTCCTAAGTAATTTATAAGTCATCAAAATTTGAAAATTCTTGATCTAAGTAATCAAAGCTATGGTTTTTCCAGCAGTCATGTATGGAAGTGACAAGTGGACCATGAAGAAAGCTGAGCACCAAAGAATTGATGCTTTTGAACTGTGGTGTTGGAGAAGACCCTTGGGAATTCCTTGGACTATAAGGAAATCCAACCAGTCCGTCCTAAAGGAAATCAGTCCTGAATATTCATTGGAAGGACTGATGCTGAAGCTGAAGCTCCAATACTTTGGCCACCTGATAAGAAGAACTGACTCACTAGAAAAGACCCTGATGCTGGGAAAGATTGAAGGCAGGAAGAGAAGGGGATAACAGAGGATGAGATGGTTGGATGGCATCACCAACTTGATGGACATGAGTTTGAGTAAACTCAGGGAGTTGGTGATGGACAGGGAAGCCTGGTGTGCTGCAGTCTATGGGGTTGCAAAAGTCGGACTCGACTGAGCAACTGAACTGAACTAAAATAATCCCTACGAACACTCTCCCCATATACTCACCCACTGCCCCTGAGGCCACAAGGTCCTCAACCTCTGCCACTTCCTCCTATTTTCCTTCTGGTCCCCCTGGGCTCACCATAACCCATCAGCTGAGCTTCCTTATAATGTTTTGAATGTGTGTTATGGCCTGACCCTGCCTTCACATCAGGGGACGTGTCAGTCTCTTTATAGTCAACAGACTTTCCCTTTTAAAACCTCCTTATTTCCCACTCATCCTTTAAGATTTAGAGCTGACGTCTTTCAGCAAATCTGATGTAACTAGTTCTAACCACTACCTGCCTCTAACATTGGAGCTAGGTCCTCTGTGCTTCCTTACAACAAAAGAAAATGGCCTATATATGTGCTTCACCCTGGCTCTAGTACATACATTTCTGAGTGTCACAAGTTGAATTTTGTTTTGCTTTTTTTTTTCCTGTTTATCAATGTTCTGGCACAAAATAAGCACTTCTATGTTTCCATGTAGGTTCAGATCAGGATGGAGAATTCAGGAGGTCTTTTAGATTAACTTCGTCTTCCTACCTGGAGTCTTAGCAACATAGCTTGTGGCTGGAGCCACTGCAGTTGGGTTTCCTATCTCCATCTGGAACTGAGTCTTGCCTCTTTTGTCCTGAGGACACATTGGGACTTGTGAGCTCTTGAAGGCTCAAGACCCCCAGAACAAAGCAGCTTTGGTCGGCTATCCTCCGTGACAGTAATAAGCAAGTGAGAAGGGCCTCCACTCGATTTCTGTGCACCTTGAATTTTTGACATTTATCAAAGCTGACACTGCTTCCCAAAGATCGAGGAAGGAAAGATGACGCAGATCATTTTCATTTGCCTGGTGTTCTCTAAGTTGTTTCCCAGGCTGCCTGAGAACACTTTGCATCCTGTCCAGGCCCCATAATTTCTGGTTGTTAAAGAAAGACACATGGGTATTGCCAAAGCATCCTGAGACCTTGACTCACTGTTGTGTGACTTGTAAGACATGGGCAATGTGGGAGGTCGTTTACTTTGATTTTCTTCTTGTGGCCCATACTGGATGTTTCCAATAAAAGAGCAAGGGACACGGAGCCTGCATTCACTGCCAATTTAATGCTGGATTCAGATTCTGTATATCTACTAATGCCATTGAACATCTGTGAGGTGGTCCTTGGGTGTCAGGTGTTTGCTAGGTGTTGGGAAGGGTAATTTTAATGCACCATAGATTTTCATTTATTTATTTTTTTTTGGTCATATTGCTTGGCATCTGGGATGTTAGTTCCCTGAACAGTGATCGAACCTGAGATGCCTGCATTGGAAGCATGGAACCTTAAACACTAGACCACCACGGAAGTGGGTCAACATAGGTTTTGCCTTCAAGGAGAACCCAATTGTAAATAAGAAGGACCCTGCAGCTATTATCCTGAAGAATAAGGTGCCATAAGGATACAAAAGAAAAGGCAACTAAGTCTATTGTTTATGTTTCTTTTTTAAGGTAACAGTGGTTAGTATGTCCAGGAAACTTAAAATATTTTCTTCAGCCTTTCAGTTAATGTCTCAATTTCTTTTGCTGTGTAACAAATAACCCTGAAACTTAGTGACAAAAATAGCACCAAGAAACTTGGTGATGAAACAGCAATAGTGGATTATAGAGACAGTCTTGCCTTGTACAGATGCCTCTCACTGACATATTTAAAAGTAAAGAGATAATTATTATGCTGACAACACTAAGATTAAAAATAATAATAACGTATGAGCTAAGGCAAAGGGGTTGTCCATCAATGAAACATACTTGTGATTAGAGAGAATATTATTGAATTTCTCATGACCAGTGGGTTCACCTGGCACACAAATGAGAGTTGGAGGAAAAGTAAGAGTGTCGTTAAAACAGAGAAATGCTTGGCAAAGCGCGATAAGCTGGCCTTGGCCTCATTAGCATGAATTAATCAGCAACTTAACAGATATTCAACTCAAATTTTGAAGAGTATTTTGGAGGGAGAGTAGCAGGGTCCAGGTTGCAACAAACCTGACAATGGATCATGGAGAGAGGACCAAGGGAGTCAAATGAGCAAGAATTTCAACACTCACTGGAGAGAGGTTTGAGTTTTGACTTGGCAAGTAGCCTTGATATAACACATTGTGAATATAATATTTCAAAGACAAAAGGCTCATGTTAAAAAGAAAAAAAAAATAGCCAGATACAACCTTACGAAATTTCAAGCACCAGAATAAACAGAAGATTCTGAAAACATCATGGGCATAAAAATGAAAAGGGATCCAATTTCTCATTAGTAACACGAGATACTAGAGCATGATGTGGGGGCTTCTCTGGTAGCTCAGATGGTAAAGAATCTGCCTGCAGTGAAGGAGACCCAGGTTCGATCCACTTTCTCAATACTTCAATACTTCCTTTAAAAGAAAAACAGTTTCACCTAGGAGTATTATTTTCCTGCTGCAGCTGTAACATGGGCTTCGCAGGTGGTGCTAGTGGTAAAGAACCCACCTGCCAATGCTGGAGACGTAAGAGACATGGGTTCAATCCCTGGGTCGGGAAGATCCCCTGGAGAAGGGAATGGCAACCCATTCTGGCATTCTTGACTGGAGAATCCCATGGACAGAACATGGGGTTGCAAAGATGGAGTAATGTGTTCACAGTTCTGAGTGAAAATTTTTTCAACAAAGAACACTACAGTTTGCTTTGGTGAAAGCTTGTGGTTTCCTACTCAATAACTAGTTTTTTCTTCCTATCTGTAGACACAGCTGCAGTTTCATGAAGGTATTTGTTGAGCAGGAATATACAAGGGAGGAAGTCTCTCCCATACCCCTGGAGGATGAATTATTAGTCTGAATCAATTGTGGTTAAAATAGTTCCTCTTTGCTATTGATTATTCCAAGTGTGGGATTATAATATGATTCTAACAAACAACTGCTTCTAAAAAAGAATGCTTTCCTGATAAAAAGATAAAACTATTTAGGAAGGTCTCTTTGCTCCAGTGGTTCATCTTCCTGCCTCAGACTCAGTTGTTTGAGGATATTATGCTTGGAGCTTGTGACCATGAGGTAATAAGCTAACATACTACGGATGGCCAAGTGATATAATGGAAAGTGCTTGGGCCATTGATAACATTGTTTAGCCACTGCACTAAACCTGGTACCACCTACCTCCAGATTTCCTGTTATTTGAGATAATTAAGGATTTTTATTGCTTAAGCTGCTGTGGATAAGGTTTGTCACTTGCCGCAGAAGGCATCATAAATGATTTGATGTCAGCAGGGAGGCCATCATAAATGATACCTTGTACCTAATTATCTATTGGGCATAAGATGTAAAGATACCTTCAGACTTCAAAGTAGCCAGACATTCACATCTCACGAATTTCTTTTGAGGGGTGTACCTGAAGGTTTATTTCAGTGCACTGAGGAAGGCAATCAGGGAAGGAAATAGAATCCACCCCAACAAGCATGAAGGGAAGTGCTGATGTGATATTGTGTGGTCTGAAAACAACGAACTGAGCTGGATAAAAAGATAAAGGGTTGGAAGGACGGATCAGGGAGGGAGACAAAGATGGAGGTTCTTAGTGGGGAAATGAAAACATGGTGACTGAGGGGTAGAAGATATGTTTGAATTTGGGTTACACTAGACATAAGACTGTATCATAAAGGGACATAAACAAAAAGATACAAGGAAAGTAGGAATCCCGGGTATGTGCACACTGGGGAGGGAAGATAGGGAATAAATAAGAAAGACCTGGTATGAACATGAAACGAACCATGTTGTGGCATGCTGATAAGTGAGGTAAATTAAGGAAAGATAGTAAAACATGTAATCATCACTAAGTAAGACTATTCTTTGAGAATTCCATCAATTTTAGCATCAGATTCACCTAGGTTTAGCTACCAACACTGTTCATAGTTTAAAAATAAATAGATATAATTATGTAAATATAAATAAGTAGAATTAACCTTTAGACAAAGAAGAGAAGATTTGTCTGTGGCTGTCTGACAATGTAGGGTTTCCCCAGTGGCTCAGCGATAAAGAATTACTTGCAATGCAGGAGATGCGGGTTTGATCCCTGAGTCAGGAAGATCCCCTGGAGGAGGGCATGGCAACCCACTCCAGTATTCGTGCCTGGAGTATCCCATGGACAGAGAAGTCTGGCAGGCAACGGTCGATGGGATCACAAAGAGTCAGATGTGACTGAAGCGACTGAGCAAGCACATATGCACATTTGATAATATATACTCGATACTGTGATTGATCATGTAAAAGTACAGCTGACACAAAGCAGGAATTCACAGTGAAATATACAACTGCGTAAAGACACTAGCATCCTTAATTTATGTTCTGGTAAGAGCTATTAGGTATTGACCAACACTGGTGGAATAAGAAAGACATATTTAAATATGCTACTTAATGTTAAAAGTAACTGATAGAATAACTAAGAAGAATGGAATATCAAACATTTGGAGATTTGCTGAAAGAGTAGTGTAAATGAGCAAAATCATTACTTTTTATATTGGAATAGCTGATGCAATCCTTTTTTGTCCTCTATGTGTCTTACAAATACCACCTCAGATTGTCACCCACTCTATGAAACATTCCCAGCTACCTGTCATCCTTGCTTCCAGGCTTCAATAGTTAATAACTTCATGTCCCCTCTATGGCATTATTTCATTCATCCATCTATTTAACAATAGTTCTTGGTGGTGTATTCTGTTCCAGGCTCTGTTGTAGTTGCTCAAATACAGCTGTAAAAAAAGCAAGATGTGTATAGGTGCTCTTCTCATGGGACTGACACTTTATAGGGAGGGGCATTTTAAAGAATTAAACATTTGATGGCAAAATTAAATAAGGAGTTACAATTGCCATAGAGACTATGAAAGAGACATATAAGGAGCAGGGAGAGTATAGCTGCATAGGGAGTGGAACTAGTTTGGGGAATCTAGGAAGGCTTTCAGGAGGAGGTGATATATAAGTTGCTCTATGAAGGATGATGGACATTAAAAAGATGAAGGGATGGAGGTGTGGAGAAAAAGGTAAGGTATGAGGAGCACAAAGGCAAGTTATAATGGCACAAAGCAGGAGGGAGTATGACATGTTGAAAGGAGGTTCTATCAGGGCTCCATGGTGTTGGAACCTCGAGAACATTGTTGCATTCAGCTGTGTCCAACTGTTTGCTACCCCATGGATTGCAGCCTGCCAGGCTCCTCTGTCCATGGAATTCTCCAGGCAAGAATACTGGAATGGGTTGCCATTTCCTACTCCTGGTATAGAGAATGAGGGGGGAGGGAAACTCACAATGGTCTTGGTGGGGGCGGAAAGCGGGGACTGTATCTTATAGGAACTTGAGGCTCTGTTATAGGTTTTATCTTTCTCATAAGAGAGTAGGGAAGCCACTAAAGATTAATTTCAATGAGACTGGTTTGTGACTGGATTGGTGGGGAACAAGTTGCAGCTTGTGGGACAAGTTCAGACTACCACCTGCTTTTAGAAATAAAGTTTTATTGGAACTTAGCCATGCTCTTTGTTTACATATCTTTGGCTACTTTCACAGTATAATGGCAGAGTGGGGTAGATGCAATGGAAACTGTGTGGATTGCAAAGCTTAAAATACTTGCTATTTTGTCCTTTATAGAATATGGCCTCCGGAATCAATCATATTACTTACAAACAATGCGGAGAAGGATTCATGCTTTTATGCTAATATTTACTGTACACACACCATCTGAATACATATTTTATTTTTCCATTATTAGACTTTGAGCTCCTCTTGGAACAAGGACTATATTCAGTTCATCTTAGTTTCCTGAACTCCTAATGCATTATTGTACAATGAACACTTGATTGAATCGATCCTGCTTATTTATCTCATGAAGCGTTTAGTCCAGCTGCTAATTTAAATGATTTGGAAATTATGGTCAAGAGAGTTTGAAGGCTCCAGCAAGTTAATATTCACATTGGGTCTTAAATTCAACTCTCTTGAGTCTCATTCCTGTCATCTCTGTTCTTACTTAATACAACTGTCCCAAGTAGTCTAAAAATAAGCAATAATTTGAATGATCACTAGAATCAGAAAACTGGAGATGTATCTTTACTTAGAGAGTCAGACTTTTAGAGTTGTGATGACTCATTTATGGGAAAAACGTGCCTAAGAGCTTTGTCTAAATCTGTGATAATCGTCTCAGTAGAGCAGACGTTTGTGTATTATTTTAGCAAGTTGAGCTCAACGAAACCCCCACTAAAGCTTTGGAGCTTCTGTGAGGAGCCCTACAAGGAGGTCAGGATGCAGAAGGCTCCGTATCGGTGTTCCATATGCCTGCCTGCCCTTCCTATTAGGAGGCTGGAAATATAATTAAGAGACAAGCACCACAGATGCTGTAGTTTACAATAACCAGAAGAAACCGCCGAAACGGGTAAGACATGAAAGGATAATTTTGCTTATACAAAATAGCAGACTGCAAACTAAAACCAAGAAAAACAAACAGGCAGATGGGAAGAGTGGAGAAGACATTGGCACAGCTGTGAGCAGGAATTTAGACACCCAGATGCAACATAATTTGGGGGGAGGGGTGGGAGAGGATGAGAATCCGGGAAAAAAAAATCTGGAAACAGAAAAGATATTAGAGAATAGTGAGTTCCTGGTCTCTCCACCTGCAGGTGAAGCTTCTTTCCATCTACTCCTCCCACCCTGGTTGCTGAAGATCATTGCCCCGAGGTGGGAGGAGAGAAGCAAGGGCCGAAAAGATGGGCTGGCCTCATTCCCAACAGGGAAGGCGGTGGTGGTAAAATCAACAGCTATGATTGCAAGGGAAGAAGACCGATATGGCCATTACCCGGAAGAGGGTGAATAGCAGTGTTTGGTTTTATTATTGGCAGCATTACTGAGATGACAACACACGCGCAAGGCTAGAGCTTGCCACCGGTCTGGGGAGGCACAAGAAAGACTGCGGTGCGCATGAGCAGAGGATTTCTGCTCCGCGTAAAACTGCTGTGATAGGAACTTTAATACATTTTCTTTAATCCCCTTCGACCGATAATAGCAAAACAAAAAACAGTAACAACAAAGAGCAAAAGAAAAACAAAGAAAATGAAAACAACAAAACCCAATGATGTACTGTGTTCCTTTGTTATTTTCAGGCTTCAGGAAACTGAAGGTGTAAGGGGAGGAGCCGGGATTGGGTCTTCCTCGTGTGCTAGAGTGACTTCTCCAGCCATTTAAGTACAGCACAGGTCAAAGTCATCAAAAGAAACCCTTCTGTTTGGTAAAAGTAAATGTGACACCTAAAGGCAGCAACAGTGGGTTCTTTAGCAAATGGTGACTTGGGAGAGAAAGTTCTGTTGGCCAGAGGAGATGGGACAGGGGGCCAAGGAGAGGTGGGGGAATGAGCCCTTCCCTCTGCCCTGCTCTTGGAGACTGTGTGTTCTCATCATTTTACAATAGACTGTTTATGCATTTTTACCCCCACTCTAATGTGAATCCCTGGAGGACAATATTGGACATTATTCATCCTCATATCCCCAGACCCAGGAGAAAGCCTAGCCCCACTTGGGCATCACCCTTCTCTGAGAGACCGCACTGATAGAGTGGTGGGGGTGGAGCTGTGCTGTCCAGGAGTCCCCGCCAAGCAGGTGCTCAGTGAAGGAGGGCAAAGGATGGTCCTGCTTCTACCAGCCAGCTTCCAGGAAGTTCCTGGTCACACCTGACATCCCCTTCCTGTGAATTCTCAGGGCATCTCTCCCCCAGCCCCCAACCCCACCACATTCTCATCACAATTCTACATACCAGGCTGACGTTTATCCCTAGAGCTATTTACACCCATGGCTGATTTTCCTCTTAGCGTCCTTGAAGTGACCTGATCAAGTGATGAGATCACATATTTTGGACAAAACAAAGGTGCTTCTTTTCAAAATAAGATATCCTTATTTACACAAAGTGGAAGTGAAAGTTGCTCAGTCGAGTCTGACTCTTTGCAACCCCATGGACTACAGAGTCCATGGAATTCTCCAGGCCAGAATACTGGAGTTGGTAGCCTTTCCCTTCTCCAGGGGATCTTCTCAACCCAGGGATGAAACCCAGGGCTCCCGGATTGCAGGCAGATTCTTTACCAGCTGAACCACAAGGGAAGCCCTATTGACACAACATAGCTCATAAAACCTCTTTCACAGATAATGGATACTAACGTCATTTTTTTCATTATTTCTAACTTCATTCCTTTCCCAGAGCTCCGGGAACAACACAAAGCTGAACTCCTTGAGTGGGGATGCAAATGCTTCTTGGTGGCTATGGGACCTTTCAGCCTGTCGCCACAGGAAATGAGGCGAAGTTCCCGTATCTTGGAGGATATATCTCTTCATGGGAAGAGAAAAATTGCTGCTCTGTATTCCAGCTCCTGGGCTGTTCCACCAGCTGTTTTGGGGAAGGGGAAAGCCAGTCTCACAACACTTTCCCCAGAGAAAAGATGCCAATGTCAATGTCAGCCATTAGGAAACGTCATTAAAACAGATGAGAAATGGGCTGTGGACATTTTTATGAGCCCAGAATACTCTGCTCGGAGATTTTATGGAGACCACAGGAAGCCAGAGAGACAATGACATTCATACCCTTTTTTAGAGTCTGGTGAGGAGCAAGTTTTTTGTACTCAACAGAGTGTGTTTTTTTGAAAGGGAAAGTTACTGTTGGGGGCCACGTCCAACTAAGCCTTATTCAGAGAATTTGTTGATCTGTTGGAGATAGATGCTGCAGGCCAAGTAGCTGTGGGCTCAATGCCCAAATCCTTCCAGAATTGCAGAGAAGATTCTTCTCTTTGACTCCAGGCTACTCTGGGAACTAGTCCTTAGAGAAGGCTGTTGTGCTTAAATCTCTGTCCTTGCAACAGCACATCTGTAATCTCTTTATCTTTGTTTTGCTCTTTTTTCACACGACGAAATGAATTTCAGAAAGGTTGAGAAACTTGCAGACATACAAATGGTAAGCAACGGAGTTGGAGTTTGACTCTGCATTTTCTTCTTTTCCATGTTACTTTTACCCAGGCCCAAAGAGGCAGATGCAAAGCCAGGATAGGCAAAAGGCTGCACAAATAAAACTGCGCCCAAACGAGGTCTCCTGAGTTTTTATTTAGGTCTACCATCCCAGTAGAAATATTTCCCTCTGTAAATCAGGAGTTGTGTTTTTAAGGCATGGATTCGCATGGCGGAATATGAGGGAGGTGTGCAGATTCTTGGCAGTGCGCTTTCTGCCTTCACAGTATTGCGATTGTGTCCTTTCCCTGGAGTCCCAGGAGAGGGAAGGGGCCGAGTTTATCCAGAATATTCCTGAAATGCAGAGCTTTCTTATTTATAGTGACATCCTGTGGTCATCATATGTTACTGCAATCTATGTTGCTTCAGGAGCCAAGCATTCTGTTTTTATTTTTTCAGTTTTAAACAGTATTATTTTACTCTTCCATTCATTAGTTGAACCAGAAGTTTCTAAGCATCCGGTAAGTGCCAGGCACTGTGCTAGGCATTTAAGAATATTAGAATATACTTACCTAAGAACCATGGAAAGACCAAAAAGAAACTATTATCACAGCTCATTTCTGATAAATAAAGAACTATAACTCAGTGGAGCATCTGTCATGTAGTAAACCAGGCACTCATTTATTATTCCACTGTGTCTTCACAATGACCCTACTTGGTGACTATTCTCATCCACACCTCAGCTTTATGGAAACTAAACTTACCTGGAGAATCCCATGGACAGAGGAGGCTGGTGGGCTACCCTCCGTGGGATCACAGAGTCGGACATGATTGAGTGACTAACACTACATACAGTAGGTCCTCGTTAGTTATCTATTTTATAACTAGTATCTATAGTGTATTTGTGTCAATCCTAATCTCCCATTCCTCCCACCCCTCCTTCCCCCTTGATATCCATGTTTGTTCTATACATCTGTGTCTCTATTTCTGCTTTGCAAATAAGATCACCTGCACCATTTTTCTAGATTCCATATATATGCATTAATATATGATATTTGGTTTTCTCTTTCTGACTTACTTCACTCTGTATGACAGTGTCTAGGTGCATCCACAGTCTGCAGAGGACCTACACTTGCCACCATGGTTTGCATGAGACCATGAAAATGATAGGATATCAAACCTTCCAGATGTGGTTAGATTATATTCGACTTAGTTCAATTCTCCAACCAAAAATAAAGCACACTGCTGCTAAGATTGTGTTTGTACTTCAGCTGGGTTTCTTATTCAAACTCATGATTACGAGCACATGTAAACAGAAAAGGGAATTATGTTGTAAGTACTGTATTGTAACCTGCTTATTTTATCTAATTTATTAGATTTCTGTGGTGCTGGAGAAGACTCTTGAGAGTCCCTTGGACAGCAAGAAGATCAGACCAGTCAAACCTAAAGGAATTTAACCCTGAATATTCATTGGAAGGACTGATGCTGAAGCTGAAGTGTCAATACTTTGGCCACCTGATGTGAAGAGCCAACTCATTGGAAAAGACCCTGATGCTGGGAAAGATTGAGGACAGGAGAAGGGAGCAACAGAGGATGAGATGGTTGGACGACATCACTGACTCAATGGACATGATTTTGAGCAAACTCTGGGAGATAGTGAAGGACAGAGAAGCCTGGTGTGATGCAGTCTATGGGGTCACAAAGAGTTGGACATGGCTGAGCAAATGAATACCAACAACATTAGATTTCTATTTCTATCTATCAAATTATCACAAAATTTAGTGCCTTAGCCCTTTATCTCATTGATCTATAGGTCAGAAGTCCAGGGAGTCTCCATGGCTTCTCTGCCTGGGGTCTCACTGGGCCGAAATCAAGGTTTCTGTGAGGCTGGACTTGGGGCTGGAGACTCTGCAGGAGAATCTTCTTCCAGGTTTGTTTGGATTATTGGCATAATTCAGTTCTTTGTAGTTATAGGACCAAGAGCCCCTTTTCTTTGCTGAGTGCTGGCCAGAGACCACTCTTTGTGTCTAGAGACTGCTCTCTGGTCCTTGGCAGTGGCCCCTCCATCTCAGAAATGGGGAGCTTCCCCCACAGCCAGTCTCTCTCATCTCCCTGACTTCCTCTTCTGCTGCTGTTCTGGAGAAATACCTCCATTTTAAAGGGTCCTTGTCATTAAGTTAGGCCCACCTGGATGACCTCCCCTTTGTTACATTCAACTGGTTAGAAACCTGACTTACATTGCAAAATCCCTTTTACTGTGTAATGGAACATCCCGTGCGAGTGCCACTTGAGGACAAAAGTCATGGATCATCTCAGAATCCTGCCTACTCTGCTTAACAACGTTGCTTTCTACATATATTTATTGAGGGTCTACCAAGTGCTAGATTTTAGACTCTAGAACTAGGACAGTGAACAAATGAGAGACCCTGCATTTATGTAGCTGATATATTAGTGTTCTGGAAAGAGAAATAATTTGCATTTCCTAAAGTCCCCTTGTGCTTTTCAATATTTATGGCTGTGTCATCCCATTGCATAAGCGTAGCATAAATTAAATAAATAATTCCAATTATTGGACAACCTTATATCTTTTCTACTTTTGAATTTATAAACAGTACTACAATAGACATTCTTTTTATCAGATAGGTGCTTGGAAATGAAAGGTGGGAGTCAATGTGTATGATTTGGATACATATTATCTAATATCCCTCTAGAACACCTGTCCAATCCATATTCCTGCCAACATTGAAAATCTTTCTTATGAGATTGAACTTTATATATTCCCTGGTGGCTCAGTGGTAAAGAATCTGGCTGCAAATGCAGGAGTCGCAGGTTCCATCCCTGAGTCAGAAGGTCCCCTGGAGCAGGAAATGGCAACCCACTCCAGTATTCTTGCCTGGGAAATCCCATGGACAGAGAAGCCTGGCAGGCTTCGGTCCATGGGGTCACAGAGAGCTGAATACGACTTAGTCACTAAACAACAGCAGCAACAATTATATATAAATATAAACATATATATGTAGAGAGAGAGAGAAATGTATACAACCCTTGTGTTTTTCCTGCTCACATTCTTTGCCAATTTTTTCACACTAGACTGCTTTTATCTTTTAGATCATTTTATTAGAGTTCTTTAAATATTATAAATGAACTCTGCTGTCATATACACTGCAAATTATGTCCCAGTTCGTTGCCTTTAATTTTATTGATGACATTTTTTGATAGAAGGGATTTTTTTAATACAACTTACTCATGTTTTTCTTTATGGTTGTGCTTTTTGGTAGTCTTTTTCACCCCCTTGTGTAAGTATGCGCATTTTTTTTTGAGTTTATTTTTATTACAAAAATATTTAACTTGGCCCTAAATTAGGGATTTTACATTATTTTTCAAAAGTGTAACCAGTTACTCTGCCTTTATTTAATGAGTAAACCAAACATTTCAACATGTCCAAATGTTTCCAAGTACTTTGTTCTCCTCTGGACTTTTAATATCGTTTCACTGCTCTGGCTCTCCTGGGTCCCCCCATGCTGTCTCGTTGGAGCTTTATCATATTTCAGTTGTTTGATAAGCCAAGTCCTTTATCATTGCTCTTATTTGAAATAGAAAAAGGTCTGGCCAGTCTCACAGTTTATCCTTTTGGATGTGCCATAAATATAATTTTTAATTCAAATTCAGACTTTCAGTATTCAATATGAACATGAGAACACATGGAAAGGCAGTTTCAGCTTTAGAATTATGATGGCTTAACTTCACATAGTTGTGTGTTTTCTTCCAGCCCACATTCAGCCCCATTCAAGACTCCCTGAAGGTGTCTGCTGGAAGTTCTGTGTGTGTGTCCTTCACTTCCTAATCTACCACCTCCCATCTGTTACTTATGCCAGCCGACTTTACCTACCATTTTTAAATTTTTTAAAAAATAATTACATGTATTTATTTTTAATTGAAGGATAATTGCTCTACAATGTTGTATGGAGTATTACTCAGCCATGAATATGAACTAATTTGAGTCAGTTCTAATGAGGTGGATGAACCTAGAGCATATTATAGAGATTGAAGTAAGTCAATCTGGGGTGGCAAAGAGTCGGACACAACTGAGCGACTGAACTGAACTGAACTGAAGAAGATTTAGCTTCGGGACCAGGGACCAGGCTTGATCACTCAAGAGCTTTTGTATAGCAGAGTTTTATTAAAATATAAAAAGGGACCGACTCAATGGACATGAGTCTGAGTAAACTCCGGGAGTTGGTGATGGACAGGGAGGCCTGGCATGCTGCAGTCCATGGGGTCACAGAGAGTCGGAGATCACTGAGCCACTGAACTGAAGTAAGTCAGAAAGAGAAAACCAAGAATCACATTTTAATGAACTATATGGAATCTATAAAGATGGTACTGACTACTGATGAACCTATTTTAGGGCAGTAATGGAGACACAGACATAGAGGACAGACGTATGGACACAGTGGGGAGCAGGAGTAAGGAGAGGGTGAAATGTCTGCAGAGAGTAACATGGGAACATACATATTGCCATATGTAAAATAGATAGCCAATGGGAATTTGCTATGTGACCCCGGGAACTCAAACCAGGGCTCTGTAACATTTACCATTTTCAAAACACATCAGTTGTCTTCCAGGCTCTTCCTGATTGTCAGTATTTTGACTAGTCCCTCTAGCAGCCTCCTAGCCATCTCTGCTGTCTCCAGGCATGTCCAGTCCATACCCCAGAGGCACCACCATGATGACTGTCTCAAATCCTGAGCTGATCATGTCTCTTCCAGCATAAGCCTGTCAACTGCCCCTTCATCACCCATGATATAAAGTACAAGGCCTTCACAATTTGTTATTTCTCCATCTTACCAAATTCATCTCTCTTAAGACTCTGTCTTCCAACTTCATTCTTTCTACTCCTTTCTCCCTCTCCATTCCAGGCTATTTGTACCTCACTTCCCTGTCTTTTTGTATCGTAGTTGATTTACCATGTTATTTTATTTTCAGGTATACAACAGCGATCCATTCATACACACACACAGACATATATATATGTGTGTGTGTGTGTGTGTGTGTGTGTGTGTGTGTGTGTATTTATTTATTTATTTTTGATGCAATCTCCCGACACATCCTTCCCCACTGCTTCAGCTTCCCGTGCTAATACATTAACACCTGTCTTTCCTTTAAGACTGAGCTCGGACAACTTCATCTTCTTCCAGGTGTGTTCCGTGACATCCCTAGTTCCTCTCCCCTCATATTCCACTCCAGACTGACCCCACCCCATGTTCCCCAACATGCAGAGAGCAGCTGAGTGATCTTCATCTTTTCATCTTGGCATCATCACCTCTCCACAGAATATTATTATTTTCTATTTAGGGCCTTGTTTTTTGAAAAATATAGATTACATGGAGTCTCCAACTGATATCTTACTGATATATAAGTGTACAGACTGTAATTATGGAAAAACCCAACAAATACATGTGTATATTGTATATTTTCTAATAGTTATGTAAGTTTCTATAACACTCCTGTCAATATTCATCATTTTTGTCCACGTCTTCCTTCAGTATCACCTCTTCTAATGTCATGCCCTCTGTGTTGATCATGGCCCTTAAAAACAACCTGAACTCTGCTTTAAAGGATAGAATAATTCTTTGCAGAAATTTTGTCTTGGAGGTTAAGCACAGATACCACAAATTTTGTAAAACCTTTCTCTCCTATTGCTAATTCTGGAGTCTCAAAACTAAAAGGAGCAGGACATTTCTTTTTCCCAGGCTAGAGAGTATCTTTATTAACAAGTTCACATGTGCTAACACTTCCTGGAGTTCAGTGACTGCAGTTCCTGAGAGACAAGAAGCAGCTTTCATCAAAAATGCTCTACTTGGCTCTGCAGACCTCTCTGAAATTAACTTCACGTGTTATCCAGGCCACCCAAGGTTGCTATGGAAACCAACATGTCAGCTCAGCAAAAAATAAGATAAAGATTTGGAAGAAGTCACTGATGCTGCAACCTCCTTTTCAGCATCTCCCTCATTCTCTCTTTGTGCAGGCACGTGTGTGATTTTGTGTGTGTGTGTGTATGCACGCATGTGTGCTTGCATGTGCCTGAATGAGAGCTTGGTATCAAAAACTACACTGTCCTTTTCTAGTGAGTGTACATGCAGGGTTGGGGCTCCCGAGCTGATCTTAACTGCTAGGGTGGGGGCTTCTTCTGACAGGCACCCCAGCCTGGGGAACCACGAAGAGAGCACTGCCTTTCTAAATAGACTTCAGAGAAGAAATAGTTATGTAAGGAGAAATAACCACCGTCAGTCCAGAGGACTAAGCCACATTCCACAGAAAGGAAAATAAAAAGCTGCGGTCAGTGTTTTGCTAATGTCTCTGCTGTTAAAACAGAACCCCGAGCCAGAGCCAGGGAAAACATGTCATTCAGACCTTGGAGGAGACTCTTGTAAAAGTCCCTGTTTGGGCTTGGAGGGGGAACCCACCCAGGCGGCGCAGTGGGAAATCTTTCCAGTGTTAGAAATTCCAGCTGGATGCTGCAGTTGCTCTGGGCTCTAGTTGGGAATGAGGTAGACTAACGAGAGAAGCCCAGTGGCAGGCTTGTATTCACTCAGGCTCTCATTCACTAAGATGTGAGATGACTGAGCTCTGGGTTCTCGAATGTTCTTAGCTACTTTATATACACTCTGAGGTTGGAGAGCAATGCAGCAGCTTATGGTTGCTCAGATATTCAGGGTGTGTGTTGATGTGGGCGAAGTTTGGAACTCAAATCCCTTAGGGAGGAAATAAACTGAGCATTGATTGTATCCAGGGGTCTGCCCCAAAGTGTTTCAAACATATTATATAAAAAGTCATTCTTTCTCACAGCAAGCCTGAATGCTGACAGTTTTACATACAGAAACTGAGACGCAAAATGTCCAAGATTTGATCTCAAGCCTTCAGGGCATCTCCAGTCCTGTTTTTCTTTCTGCTTCCCATTATAACACATTAACTCTTACAGGGCTACATAAAATTATAAAAGTGCCATGTAGTTGCATACTGCTCTTCTAGCTTAGGCACTTCCTTATATATACAGATGATTTCAGAAAGCACTGTTAGAGAAAGCATTAATAACTCCACAAGAACCAATCTTTCCTATTGGGAAACTGAATGCTCCATTTAGGATGAGTCAGGAGAAGAAAATTAAAATTTAATTTCCTTCTTCACTCCTTCCTCCCCACCCCCTGCCTCACCTCAATAATTCAACATGTGCCTTTGAACATTTATTTTGTTTCAGCCTCTGTGAGATGCATCTGGTACTCTGAATTTTCTGGGAGTTTCCAGGACAGGTTGTGGCTTCAGAGTCTTCCTGGACATAAACAGCTTTGTCACTGGCTTTCATGGATGGACTTCCCTCACTTTCTTGGTAGCTTACCTTTGCATGTAAAAGAGTATTCAGATTTTCTTTTAGACCTTTCTTTCTAGATATACTGTGGCAGAAAGATGTCAAGCTATTTATCTTTTATTTCAGAAATATGTATTGAAGTGCTGGCCTTAAGCAGGCTCACCTCATGGCACTCATAGGATTCAGAGTTCTCTGCCCTTGAAAAATGTCTCATATTGTCCAACACGCCGAAGAATTGATGCTTTTGAACCGTGGTGTTGGAGAAGACTCTTGAGAGCCACTTGGACTTCAAGGGGATCAAACCATCAATCCTAAAGGAAATCAGTCCTGAATATTCAATGGAAGGACTGATGCTGAAGCTGAAGCTCCAATACTTTGGCTACCTGATGCAAAGAACTGACTCATTGGAAAAGACCCTGATGTTGGAAAAGATTGAAGGCAGGAGGAGAAGCAGGTGAAAGAGGATGAGATGGTTGGATGACATCACCATCTCAATGGAAATGGGTTTGAGCAAGCTCCCGCAGTTGGTGATAGACAGGGAGGCCTGGTGTGCTGCAGTTCATGGGGTTGCAAAGAGTCGGACACGACTGAGGGACTGAACTGAACTGAATGTTCTAATCACAGCAATAACTACCATAATTAGTATACACTGGGAATCTTTCTAAACACTGCTTGTGTATTAACATGAGTATTTTTATAATGACCTAGTGATCATGCTTATTGGAGAAGGAAATGGCAACCCACTCAAATATTATTGCCGGGAGAATCCCAAAGATGGGGGAGCCTGGTGGGCTGCTGTCTATGGGGTCGCACAGAGTTGGACACGACTGAAGTGACTTAGCAGTAGCAGTAGTGATCATGATATTATTATCATTGCCAATTTACAGATTAGAAAACTGAGGCCCTGGGAGTTAAGTGTATACTGTTTGATGTAAATGAAGGAACTTTGACATGAATGGATGTAGTAGAAATTCAAGAGTTTCAAATTCAAGCCCTTTTGAAATGGAAACCATCACAGTACCTGCCCCTAGAAGCCAGTGGCTGGTAATTCTAGCAGAGTTCCGATGGTTTTTCATCTAAGACTCATCATTTTGACCTGTCTCCTTCTATAAATATCTTTTGTGGATGAAAGTCTATCTAGAAGGTGCTTTTTCAGGAACAGTGCTGCGGAGAGGCCAAGAAACCGTTTGGATGAAGTCAGACTTGGGGTAAACCCATGAGCCATGCCTCATCCTGAAAACTTTCAAAACTCAAGAGCAGTGAAAGGTTTCTTGGATATAAAAATGCTCATTTTGTTGTGGATCAATGATACATGAAATTAGAAAATATTCGTTAAACATTTCCTCCCAATGATTGGAAATTCTAAACCATGTCTCTTTCTTTGCCCCTTTAACTAGGATTTCCTGTCAGTCATGTAAACAGGTCCTTCATGGCTTGCAAACACAATTCCTTCCACAGTGGATTCACTAAATGTATAATATGTATACATGCATATCTTTTACTAGATACAGCAGTGTGGTGAACACTGGGTTCAAGCACTTGTTAATGTTCTTTTTCTTCAAAATCCTTTACACAAGAATATCCTTACTATTTATGGCATACTCAGAACAGAAGGAAGATGACACTAGCATAATGCATGGTAGTGATATAGGGATTTTATTTTCATCACTTGATACTGTTATCTTTGTCGTGGTCAGGCAGGTCAGATATTTTTATAAAATACCACTACAGTGCAATTGGATTGTGGTATTAAGGGGATTTTTTTCAGTTGGATTATTCATTGCAAAAACAAAAGCAACAAGAATTGCAAAATTGGCATTGCATCATCAATTTGTACTTTGTTTACTGGTTGTCTACAAATCTCTAAGGAAAAGCCAAAGCAGCACATTCAGATAGAAAGTAAAGATTCAGTGTATGTTGTCTGAAGGGGCTTCCCAGGTGGCACTAGTGGTAAAGAACCTGTCTGCCAATGCAGGAGATGCAAGAGATGCAGGAGATGCAAGAGATGCAAGAGATACAAGAGATACAGACCCAGGGTTTGATTCCTGGGTCATGAAGATCCCCTGGAATAGGAAATGGCACCCCATTCCAGTATTCTTGCCTGGAAAATTCCAAGGACAGAGGAGCGTGGTGGGTTGCAGTCCATGGGTCTGCAAAGAGTCAAACATGACACATGCAGTCTGAAATCAGGAAATAGCTTTTATAACTAAGCAGAAAATATGTACAAAATTTGAGATTATGATCTTTCACATTTACTGATAGTGTAGAAATACTTTTCCATTTAAAAGTAAGTGGGTGGATGGAAATGAAAAATTTAGAAAAAAGTTTCTAAGGTACTTAGCTGCAGAAACGACGTTCAGAATTATTGGTGGGCCGTTGTCCGTAAGAGCCTCTCCCATGTCTACTGATACTCTCTTTTGGGAATCACTTTGGCTGCCTGTTGAAGGCAGAATTCCACATCTCCAGAATAGGGTTTCTATCACTGGCCACTTCTATAGGGATTTGTCATTCTCTCCTTTCCTTTCTTCCCCCGGGAGTCAGGAAGTAAGCTGGGGACATGTGAGGCACTTTTGTAACATAGTCATTTCTTAAATAGCCTGAAACTTATATCCATGTAATTACTTACAAATATCCCCACCAGACCAGAGGTATTGGTTTCTTATGCATCTTGAGGAAGCCTTCTAAGAGTTCTGCATCCCAAAAGCCTTCCTCCTGCCTTGGAATTTGAACTTGTTCACTAGATGCTAAAGTTCATGAGAGTAGGGTCCATACCCTTCTTTCTTAGCTATTGTTTTCTCAGAATCAAACACAAGTGCACGTTGTTACTGCTGAATCATTACCTCTTGAATAAAGGAGTCCATGATGCCCACTGCCTGCATCATGTCTTTGGAGGGTGGTTGGAGCAGTATCATTTGGTGCAGCGTATGTCAGAGGGTGATGAGTGACTTCTGGAGCTAACCATGCCAGGCTAGAGCATTGTGGTTGGAGCTGCTGACACAGACATTCTCTATAGTCATCAGAATTTTAAATGTAATGGTCAAGAAGGGCCAACTCAAATACAAGTCTACCTAATTTGAAACAAACTTGGAGGAATTATTTAGTTCTGACTTTTGCAAAGCACAGCCATGAAGATACTTTATGAACTGAACTATATAAAAATTTCTATGTATTTTACTAAAATGTAATTATAAGTAAAATGTAAGCATCCGATACAATAAATTCTACTATTAACTTTTCATTGAGCCTGGAGTCCTTAACTGAGCGTGATTTTGTCCCTTGGGGGACATTTCTAGAGACAGTTTTGGTTGTCCCCAGAGGGAAGAGGAAGCATATATGGCAATAATGGGTGATGACTCCTTGCTATACTCAAGACAGCCTCTATCCCCACACCACAACAAAGCATTGTCCAGTCTAAAGTGTCAAAGCTGATGAGCTAGGGAAACCCTGACCAAACGTGGCTGTGACCAAGTGCCTCTCCTCCTCGAAGTCCAAATTTGTTCCCCTTCAGTGTTTCTGACCTCTTCTTTCAGTCTCCTGTTTTCTCCTGGTCCTCCATGTGTTCACCGCCTTTGAGCTCACGGGTAAAGTACCCATGTCTCTGCTGTCTCTGGTCTGCTTCTCCAAGCCAGGCAAGCCCACTCATTGTTGTGACACAGTCATCTTCGACAGTCATGCTAAATGTTTTCTTTCCTCCCGTCTGCATCTATCCCAACTTTATTTGCTTTCAGCAAACTGACCTTTGTCTATTTTTTTGTTATTTTGGTCCTAAATTCACTCTTTGGACTTGACATTGCTGTTTGGTTTCCTTAGTGATGACTTGTTGAGGCTTGGTCGTGGATAGCTAGAGACTCCAACATCCACCTCCCTGCGCCCCCCGACCAGCCCCCCCACCAGCTTTGAGAGAATTCATTACCCTGACTCTAGTCTCACACGTGGTGGAAGTCTCACACCACTCATTAGGCCAATTATTAGCCTAAGCCATCTGCATCCCCAATAAGTGTTTTCAAACTCACTTATTATTGACAATGGCAGAGGGTCTCAATTCCCACATACCAGAAGCACAGAAATAAATGTGTTCATTGGAAACTGGAAAGCATGGCCTTGAGATCCTGAGAGAAACTACACACTTGATTCATGATTATTGGACAGGAGTAGATATTAGTTAAGAGCAAGTGAAATATTCAGACTTATTTTGTTTTCGTCTGGTATGTTCCATAGTGTCTTTCGTTTATAAATTTAACTTTTGGAACATTAAATCAAAGGGCTAAAATGTGCAGAATAAATGAAATCCAGTTTTAATAACTTACCTTCCCATGCCTACTAGTGTGATACCTGGCAGCTTTGAAGGACTATGGTGAGCAGGAAGTTCCACACCAGTTCTCCTGGACTACTTGACTTCTCATCACAGGGTATTTAGTAAACTTATTTATTTGCTCATTAATCGATAGTTAAAAATTCTCAGGACATAGGGTGGGTGACACAGACTACAATGACCTATATAAATATTTTAATGGTCATGACTTATGCAATTGCTTAAAGGTAAATTTAAGTGTGATATTTGTATTGGGTAATACCAGGTATATTTGCTTCTTTCAATGTGCAGTTCTAAATGCCAGATGCAGTATATTTGCTTTTTAACTTTTCATTACAACTATAACACACAGTAAAGTGCACAAAACTTAGTGCATTTTTACTTTATTTTATTGCACTTGCTTGCTTAAAGTAAACACTTCCATGTAACCAACCCTTGCTCACAAAATACAAAATGTTACATAGAATCCAAAATTCTCCCTTTTGCCGCCTTTCAGGTATTACCACACTCTAAAAGGAAACTGCATTAACCTTTATCACCATAGAAGAGTTTTGTCTGTCCTTAAACTTGTAAATGGAAACAGACAGTATTTTCCCTTGGATATATTGTCTCTAAGAGCAATTTTTGTAATTATATGATAAAAGTTTATTCTTTTTTATATACATATTTTTAGTTCTTGCTTTATTGAACCAACTATCATTTTTAGTGGAATTTTTGATAAGAACATTTCCAGCTTTAGCAACATTTTCATTAGGTATGGAGACAGAAAATAGAGAACGCGCTTACTAAACCATAAACCTATAAATAGGCATGATGAAATCAGAATTGTACTTAAAATAATTTTTAGTGATAAACATTTGGTAGTCTCACAACTCCATAGATGCAAAAATTACAAATCTACACAATAATGATACAAATCTAAAACCTAGCTAATGGAAGAAAATTACACTTTCATTACATTAATAAATCAAAACAGTGTATCAATACTACAAATACATCAACGGAGCATTTGCTTTGGTCATATCTCTGAGAAGCATTTAATGACATGGAAACATTCTTTCAACTGGATAATAAGCGCCAAAATGTGAAATGCAAAGCTGAATACATGTGTGTATATCCTGTACTATATGATACCAATTTGTTAATCTTATAAACAGGTCATTTTTAAAGATATCAAACAGAGAGATAAATTTAACTACAGTTATTTTAAGATTGTGAGTTGCTGATGGGTGGTTAGAATTTGTAATTTTACACTATCCTGTATTTTCTAAATGTTATTGTTAATAAATGGCAGCCCATTCCAGTACTCTTGCCTGGAAAATCCCATGGATGGAGGAGCCTGGTAGGCTACAGTCCATGGGTCGCAAAGAGTCAGACACGACTGAACGACTTCACTTTCACTTTCATTGTTAATTTTGATAGTATACAGCTAATATTTAAGGTGTTTTCTTTGGGCTAAGTGGCCTGTGAAGTCATCTACAGATATTGCTAATTTGCATCCTATTCTAGTGGATGTGTTTGATGTTTCAGGTCTTACTATGTTGGCTAGAAATGGAGCAGCCACCTAAATCCACTTCCTGATTTAAATAAAAATGCCTGCAGTGATTCTCTATTAAGTATGGAGATCAGTATGGGTTTAAGATATGTATTCCACAAAATGTCTGTTCAAGTTTATGATGTCATTTTGGCTACTTTCTGTTTGTACTCAGTGATCTGTGCAAAGAAATAGAGGAAAACAATAGAATGGGAAAGACTAGTGATCTCTTCAAGAAAATTAGAGATACTAAGGGAATATTTCATGCAAAGATGGGCTCAATAAAGAACAGAAATGGTATGGACCTAATAAAAACAGAAGATATTAAGAAGAGGTGGCAAGAATACATAGAAGGATTGTACAAAAAAGATCTCCATGACCCAGATAATCACAATGGTGTGATCACTCACCTAGAGCCAGACATCCTGGAATGTGAAGTCAAGTGGGCCTTAGGAAGCATCACTATGAACAAAGCTAGTGGAGGTGATAGAATTCCAGTGAGCTTGTTCGAATTTTAAAAGATGATGCTGCAAAAGTGCCTCACTCAATATGCCAGCAAATTTGGAAAACTCAGCAGTGGCCACAGGACTGGAAAAGGTCCGTTTTCATTCCAATCCCAAAGAAAGGCAATGTCAAAGAATGCTCAAACTACCACACAATTGCACTCATCTCACACACTAGCGAAGTAATGCTCAAAATTCTCCAAGCCAGGCTTCAGCAATATGTGAACCAAGAACTTCCAGATGTTCAAGCTGATTTTAGAAAAGGCAGAGGAACAGAGATCAAATTGCCAACATTTGCTGGATCATTGAAAAAGCAAGAGAGTTCCAGAAAACCATCTATTTCTGCTTTATTGACTATGCCAAAGCCTTTGACTGTGTGAATCAAAATCAACTATGGAAAATTCTTCAAGAGATGGGATACCAGACCACCTGACCTGCCTCTTGAGAAATCTGTATGCAGCTCAGGAAGCAACAATTAGAAATGGACATGGAACAACAGACTTGTTCCAAATAGGAAAAAGAGTATGCCAAGGCAGCATATTGTCACCCTGCTTATTTAACTTCTATGCAGAGTACATCATGAGAAATGCTGGGCTGGATGAAGCACAAGTTGGAATCAAGATTGTTGGGAGAAATTTCAATAACCTCAGATATGCAGATGACACCACCCTTATGGCAGAAAGTGAAGAAGAACTAAAGAGCCTCTTGATGAAAGTGAACGGAGAGTGAAAAAGTTGGCTTAAAGCTCAACATTCAGAAAACTAAGATCATGGCATCAGGTCCCATCACTTCATAGCAAATAGATGGAGAAACGGTAGAAACAGTGACAGACTTTATTTTGGGCGGACTCCAAAATCACTGTAGATGGTGACTGCATCCATGAAATAAAAAGATGCTTACTCCTTGGAAGGAAAGTTTTGACCAACCTAGACAGCATATTGAAAAGCAGAGACATTACTTTGCCTACAAATGTCCGTCTAGTCAAGGCCATGGTTTTTGCAGTCTTCATGTATGAATGTGAGAGTTGGACTATAAAGAAAGCTGAGCACCGAAGAATTGATGCTTTTGAACTGTGGTGTTGGAGAAGACTCTTGAGAGTCCCTTGGACTGCAAGGAGATCCAACCAATCCATCCTAAAGGAAATCAGTCCTGAATGTTCATTGGAAGGATTGATGCTGAAGCTAAAACTCTAACACTTTGGCCGCCTGATGTGATGAGCTGACTCATTGGAAAAGACCCTGATGCTGGGAAAGATTGAAAGCAGGAGGAAGAGGGGACGACAGAGAATGAGAAGGTTGGATGGCATCTCTGACTCAATGGACATGAGTTTGAGTAAGCTCTGGAAGTTGGTGATGGACAGGGAAGCCTAGCGTGTTGCAGTCCATGGGGTCGCAAAGAGTTGGACACAACTGAGTGACTGAACTGAACTGAGAGATTGTAATTTGGCATTGCAGTTCAGTCAGATCCTATAAAATAGTAACAATTAGTTTTGGCTTTTGTGAACGATATAGGCATAACACAGAACAATAGCATTATAGGATAAAAATGCAAAAGAAACTAGAAAAACCAGAACTCATAACCTCATCAGTGATACCCAATATTAAAGCTTTTTCCCTGAAGTACAGTCACTATGCATGTATGTGTGTATAGTTTTACAAACTAACACTTCACTAACCATTTATAATTTTATATTAATGAATATTTATCCATATTGATTTTTAATGGTTAACTCTTTCTTTGTACAGTTATACCATGGAAACTAGAAAATTCCATAAAGCAGAATAATAAGATTTCATGATTCTAGGTAGAGGATGAGTAGGGTGAAATCCCACACCCTCCATATAGTGCACGGGCATGATTCTTATGTCAGTGTCCAGTCAAGCCAGGTTCCAGGGGGACAGTGCAGAGTATGAGGGGACACTTTTACTCTCTGTCTCCCTTCTGATATTTGTTCTTTGGTCTTGGGGTCCTAGTTCAGGCATCTGCAATCTTGGTATTTTGGATCTGAAGTCAGTGCTTGACCTGGGTCCACAGGTTTTGAGAGTAACTGTAGAAACACATTTTTCTGGGGTATTTTCCTGACATTGCGGTCCCAAGGGCTATGAATTTTCAAGGGGACTGGCCAATATATATTTTAAGGATCAGGTAAAAAAAAATTCTTCAGGACCCAGCAGGTCGTCAACTAATATTCTCATGTTGATTATTATTATTGTTATGGATTATTTCCGGAGAAACTGTTATCCAGCCATCACTTAAACAAAGGAATACAATTTTGGAAGAATTTGTTATTTTTGAAATAAAACAGCCTATTAAGAAATGCTTTTGAAATGTGTATTTGTTTTTTTGTTTGCATAATGCGCTTTGTTGTCTTATAAATGTGTGGGTGTGCTTAGTCATTAAGTGGTGTCCCTCTCTTTGACCCTATGGACTATAGCCCACCAGGCTCCTCTGTTCACAGGGTTTTCCAGAAAAGAATACTGGAGTGGGCTTCCATTTCTTCCTCCAGGGGATCTTCCTAACCTAGGGATCAAACCTGTGTCTCCTGCATTAGAAGGCAGATTCTTTACCACTGAGATGCCAGGGAAGCCCAATGTAGTCAAGATAAAAGGGGGTGTGGATGATTGTAATGTTGATGAATGAAGATTACCTTAGTAGCAGTTATAGAAAACAAAAATAATGGATGATATTGGTCCAATATAGTCATTCATATTATTTTCTCCTCCTGCTGAAAGAAAGGAAAGTGCAATCACTCCTGGTTTTTACCTTCAGAGTGACTCAGCATTCAATCCTAGAATTCAATTCCTAGTGTTTTTCTATGAATTTCTCTATAATATCCACATACTATTTCGTTTTCCTACAGGTACTCATGGGGCCCCCCGGTATATGAACTACACACTTGCTATATACTTTTATATCATGGCGGCAGTAGCAGTTGGAACAGCATCAAATATTTATCAAAAGTCAGATGTTTTTTCTCATGCTAGAACACTATATTCCCTTCTGCAGAAGTGACTACACAGGATTAAACAGAAAGTCTTAAATATATTCTAACAGTTAAAAGTTTTGTTTTGATGTTTTCCCAGCACATTGAATCCACTTGCAGCTAGGAATAGGATGGAAGAGAAACAAGTTAACAAGTAAACAAGTTAACAAGTGAAGTAGCCTGAGGGTTTACCCTACATGTCAAATATTGTATCACCTTAAAACTGCCCAATGACCTTGTGTGTGTGTGTGTGTGTGTGTGTGTGTGTGTGTGTGTGTGTGTGTGTGTGTGTGTGTGTGTGTGTGTGTGTGTGCATGCTCAGTTGCTCAGTTGTGTCTGACTCTTTGCAACACCATAAATTATAGCCCACCAGGCTCTTCTGTCCATGGAATTTTCCAGGCAAGAATAGTGGAGTGGGTTGCCATTTCCTTCTCCAGGGGATCTTCTTGACCCAGGGATCAAATCCATGTCTCTTGCATCTCCTGCATAAGGCAGATGGATTCTTTATCACTAGCACCACCTGGGAAGCCCAATGACCTTATAAGTAAGTGGTATTATAAATATTTTTATAGATTTCAAGATGGAGGTCCAAAGTTATTATGCAAGTTGCCAACTTCTGGACAGTTCTATACAATGAAGAGAGGATTTTAACCCAAGTTTCTCAGAACCCTCCAGCCATATTTTATTCCACTACCTTTTACAATCTCTGAAAACTGTGAGAGGCAATGATGGGTAACCTGATAGACAAGTGACTGGACAGAGGTCACAATCTTTGTATCATCAATGGTAGTTTTCCAAACTCAGGGATCTTGTTCTTTCAGTGTGATCATGGGCATATCAGTTAAGTGAAGTGTCGTGGGACAGAGGTCGAGGTTATTGATGGCCTCATCAATGAAGAGCATGACCATGAATTTAATTCTATCCAACTCAATGTGATCCAATTCAATTCAAGCTAAAATTACTTTTTTCTTTGAACACCAGTTTCAGAGTCAATCATCTGCTTGGTTTCTGTACCAGAACAAAAAAGAAGTACAGGTGTGAATTTTATCTTTCAGAAACTTGTCTTTTAGCTAGGGATACAACTATTAACTGTGGAACAATTAACAGACAGTTTCACATCAACCTGAATTAATGATAGCAGCAAAAGCATACACTGTGAATCAGGTAAGTCAGGACTGGATGCGAGTTTTGACACTTCCTAACTCTATGACTGTAGATCATTTTCTCATATATTAATACAAACTGTGAATAAAAAAATATATTTAAGTGATTTTCTTGAGTATCCCCAAACCCCCCCACTACCTTCAGTTCAGTTCAGTCTCTCAGTCGTGTCCAGCTCTTTTTGACCCCACGAATCGTAGCACACCAGGCCTCCCTGTCCATCACCAACTCCCGGAGTTTACTCAAACTCATGCCCATTGAGTCGGTGATGCCATCCAGCCATCTCATCCTCTGTTGTCCCCTTCTCCTCCTGCCCCCGATCCCTCTCAGCATCAGGGTCTTTTCCAATGAGACAGTTCTTCGCATCAGGTGGCCAAAGTATTGGAGTTTCAGCTTCAGCATCAGTCCTTCCAATGAACACACAGGACTGATCTCCTTTAGGATGGACTGGTTGGATCTCCTTGCAGTCCAAGGGACTCTCAAGAGTCTTCTCCAACACCATAGTTCAAAAGCATCAATTTTTCAGCACTCAGCTTTCCTCACAGTCCAACTCTCACATCCATACATGACCACTGGAAAAACCATAACCTTGACCAGATGGACCTTTGTTGGCAAAGTAATGTCTCTGTTTTTTAATATGCTATCTAGGTTAGTCATAACTTTCCTTCCAAGGAGCAAGCGTCTTTTAATTTCATGGCTGCAATCACCATCTGCAGTGATTTTGGAGCCCCAAAAAATAAAGTCTGACACTGTTTCCACTGTCTCCCCCACTACCTCAGAAGCCCACTTTGATCCAATATGAGCCATGGAGCTCAGACTCTTTAAGAGGATTGAAGCAAATATGGTGGTCACATTTTTCTTCAGATACTTAATTTCATCCCTGTATTTAGTTAGAGGTTGAGACACCTCAGAAAATAAAAGGAACTGAGACGTTGATCCCCGGGTTTCGAAGGCAGAAAGTGAGCATGCTAGGCTGGATTCGTTCTGTGTAATTCGTAAATCCTTGGAAAGAAGAACATGTATCTGGCAAAGTAGAGATGATTAGATACATATATTTTGGTTGAGGTATCTTGGCAGCATGAACTGAAAGGCTCATGGAACTTGGAGCTGAGGCGTTTTGTTCTGGGGCACATCCGACCGAGGCTTCTCATGGGAAGAGGGACTGTTTGTCTAACACCTTGAGAAGCCATATAGACTTGGATTATTCGTTTATGGACTCCATCTGTCAGCAGAAAGAGGTGGCTCAGTAATACCAGTGGCAGAAGTTACAGGGAGAGAAATCCCAGATCTGGAAATTCAGGAGAAATACCCTTTTATGTATTTTTAACTTTATTATTAGTTTTTCCATCCTGTGTCAGACTCCATTAGCAGAGACTGCATTAGAGGTGTGGATCCCCCACTGGCCGTGGGTCCTCAAGCAGGAGGTTTTTTCCTTGAGCATCGCCTGGATGTGTAACTTCAAGTCCAGAGCATCGAACAAGCAGATGGCATCCTTGTCCTGGCCACTTGTTCATCTCTCTGACTCACAAAATAATGGAGGTAATGAACTCTGTAAAAAGTCTGGGAATTTTGCTAGAAAATAAGTTGTAACTCAGATCACCATTTTTAAAATTAAGGTGCAGAGGACTGCATTTGCACTCAAAGGCGACTGAAACCTAAAATACATTGGAGACTTAGATAAATGACCTAGCACTGAATTGATCGTTTTAAGAATTTTTGTTATTTTGAACCCAAGTAGGTAGAGGACATTCCTTGAGGGACTTTCCTCAGGCAGCAAAAGAAGTGTTGATCAGTGGTCTGTTTTCTTTGTCGTAAGAGTGCTTTTCGGATACCAGATTCCCTTCACAATTTATTAGTTGTTTATAGAAAACACTGCAGGAAGAAATGAGCAGCTCTTATGTTTATATCTGAAGCCATGTGGCACAGGTGGAGGATCACCGTGGCTTGACTCTAGAGAGCCGTGACTGTACATTTAAATACGTGACAGAGGGTGGCTTGGAATCTGACCCCTGAGAAACCCCACTCAGAGAGTGGTCAACACACAGAAGTGTTCGACCCAGGTGTTGACGATGAAGTCTTCACATCAGAGCCCCAGGAAGCGGGGAGTGACTTTTTACCCTGTTTACCCTGGGTGTAGTCTGTTTACCTTCCATGTACACTAGGCTCTGAGTTAAGCACTTCTCATGTCATAAATGTGCCTGGATTCCATCTGTTCTTTAAGTCCATGGTCACCTGTGCACGAGACTCTCACCAACAGATAAAGTGGAGTCGTGTGTGCTGACAAGCTGTTCTCAGCAGACAGGCTTTCTTTCTCTCCCTCTCTCTCTCCCCTGCTCTATCCTCTGAACTTCTACCCCTGTTTGGTGCCTAACTCCTGATTCTTACTTTCTCTTTCAGAGTTTCTTCTGTCTTCATACGATTTTGTTACTTGGTCTTACTGTGATTCTAAGATTTTCCCAAATCGCACATCTTCTCTCCTTTCTTTGCTCTTTTCCCTCAGAAATGCTGCAAAAGGATAATCTCCTCCAAGGCTGATTGTGGGATCGGCCTGACTTGGGGTGAGAGCTCAGACAGACTTACCAATAGGCCATGTGTGCACTGTGCTTAGTCGTGTCCGACTCTTTGTGACCCCAAGGACGGTAGCCCGTCAGGCTTCTCTGTCCGTGGGGACTCTCCAGGCAAGAATACCGGAGTGTGTTGCCATGTCCTCCTCCAGGGGATCTTCCCAACCCAAGGATCCAATCCAGGTCCCCTGCGTTGCAGGTGATTTACTGTCTGAGCCACCAGGGAAGTCCAAAATTTATTTGACTGTGCCAGATCTTTAGTTGCAATGTTTGGGATCTGATCCCAATCAGTTCCCTGATTGGGAATTGAACCCCGGTTCCTGTATTGGGAGCACAGAGTCTTAACCCCTGGACCACAGGGGAAGTCATGAGGGGCTGAAATTCCTGGTATCGAGTGCAATGCTAAAGTATCCAGGATGGTAAAGTGCATTCACTCTTATTGGAAAGGGTAGTTTTCTTTCCTCTTAATGAAAGTAAGTTCTTTGTGGATGTCGGACCATTGCTTCCTCCATTCCCCATTCCATCCTAGAAATCTACACCAGCAAACTCCAGTACAGGCTTTGGACTAAATAGTGCCCTTACAGGTTTTAGGGTCTAATGAGAAGATAAAGCAAAGATAAAGACTAAAAAGATAAAGATAAAGCAAAGAGTGATTAATGCTTTGAAGAACAACCTAGGAAGAAATGGCAGGGCTTGCCTAAGCAGGGAGGCACTTGGCCGGAGGAGAATGGAGTAGATGTCTCTTAAAATAGGACAATGAAGTCAAAACCTGAATGCAATGACCCAGTGCAAATCATGCTAACCCAAGATCGTCTTCCTTCCAACGGGATGCCTACTACAGAGGGCAGAGGCACGTCGTAGGGTCCAGTTCCTTGTTGCAAACTGAGTACCCCGCCTACATTCAATAAATGGATCTCGGTGTCCCAGATTTAAGTAGCGAGACCGTAAAGTAGGCCTCCCTCACCTACCTCATAGGATAGCTGATACAGAGTGAAGTAAGGCAGAAAGAGAAAGACAAATATTGTATATTAGTGCATATATGTGGGATCTGAAAGTATTGATATAGTCCATCTTATTTTACAAGGCAAACTAGACACACAGATATAGTGAACAAATGTAGGGACATCACGAGGGGGTGGGATGAATTGGGAAATTGAGCTTGAAATATATGCACTATTGATACTAGGTATAAAATAGATAACGAACAAGAACCTACTGTATAGCACACAAGGAGCTCTACTTAATGCTCTATGTGACCGAAATGGAAGAAAATTCCCCCAAAGAGGGGATATATGCATATGAATAGCTGATTCATGTTGCTGTACGGTAGAAACTGACAAAACATTGTAAATATGCTCCAATAAAAATTTATAAATAGAATATAATGATGCAATCAAAACTGTTTGCCTATTTAATGAATTTTACAGTGTCACCTATTACAGAGGATGAGGAGAATATATTTAAGTATTAACTGTGTGCAGAGTCTCTGTCTATATGTTAGGGGTTTTATACATGTTCAAGTCCATGTCCTTTGATCCTTAGACCCATTCTGTATTACTGATATTACTTCCTTTTTGAAGATAAGCCAATTGTTCCCACAGGGAAAAGCTGAAAAATTCAGAGATCTGGCTCAAAGCTTTCTGTTAACTCCTGAAGTCCCCACTCTCCTACCCACTAGTTTTCAGATCGTGTCAATCTACTGGCAACAAGTGTATTCTAGAGTATAATCCTAGATCTGGAATAACAAGGAAAATGGTCACTGAGGGTGAATTTCATTTTGTTAAAGGGGATCAACACAGCACCGTGAGGATGACTGAGTAGTGGGCAGGTGAAGGGGGACCTCAGGAATATGAAATAGAAGAAACCTGCCCGAGGGGGTGCTGTGTCACAGACCACTGAGCCATCAGCTTAAATTTACAGCAATAATATAACAGAGTTCCGTGCTATCAGAGCGTCCTAGCTCACTCTTCCTCTTTCTTTCATTTTCCCTTCTGCTAAAAGCACCATGCCCAACAGTTTAATATCTTATAGAGAATGTACCTTTCTGAATGATAAGCCCAATGAGATACTTGGCAGCCTTACCGCAGCTAACACTTCCTTTTCACAGACTGTACACTGGATGTTGAGGGACACCCAGCTCCATGCTCTGGATTCTGACTCTTCCTTTTATCACTGAGAAGGACAGAGCCGTTCTGTCTGGACACTTGCAGAACATCAGTTGCAGACTGTACATCCCCGTACCTGTCAGCATCGGCAGGGCAGTGACTGCCGCTTATCTGATGCTGAGGCAGACATCCAGCCCAATCATCTGTAAGTATTAGTCCCCAGGAGGACTTCTGCTGACATTTTAGTTTAAGATGCTCAGATTGTGTGGAGCTGGTTAGATACCATTAACCAGCTCCTACACTACCAGTTCCTACCCTAGGAACTTGTTCCTAGGTGTGGTAGGAACTTGTTCTCCAGCGTTTCTTGACTCATACTGGTAAGAACTCCAAACCCTCGTGGTTGGGGTGCTAGTTCTCTTTCTGCTTGAGGTTCTGCATCTCTTCTGTCAGGATGGTTTCTCTGTTTTTGCTGCAGGTGGTCTGGTCTGCAGTGGAGCATAAGCTGTTGATTTTGGGAACATAACTGGGTCTTAGTTTTGCTTCAGCATTTGCACATAGCACGATGTCAAAGTCCCCAGTGTCCAGGAGGATGTCTAAACTTTGCTCCGCATCTTGTTTCCTGAGTCTGTTAAAGCAGAAGCTCCCTCTCTGTCTAAACTGAAGTCTGCCTTTTCTCGGCAGGATCCATCATTCTGTGACTCAGAGCAGTAGGACGGACATTTTAAACCTCTCTTTGGAGGGAAGCATCACTTTATGATTAGAATCTGAACATGTGGACCTCAGGGTACTTCCTCTGCAACATCATTAAACATGAACCAAGAGCAGCAGCAGCTCAATAGTAGTTTGGGGGTATTATTGTTTATCACTTCATGCCTGGTGTCATCTGGGCTACATTAGCAGCAGTTGGAAAACCCCCAAGCAATGCCTCCATCCCACGGGTCTCTGGCCACCTTTAGGCCAGATGTCATTGCATTATCTAAGGTTTTATGTGGTGCAGATGCAAACCAGGCAACCATGAGCTGTAAAACTCCAGATGATGGGTGTTTGTCCTGTGTGGGTAGAGGAGTTATGGATGAAAAAGAATGAGGACAGAAGCTCTGTAGCCACAACCTGGAATTTATGCTAGGTGATTGCAGCCTTGGGCATGAAGGCTAGACCTTGTCCATGTAGATCAGGGCCAAGGATGCTAAGGGGACTGGTCAACCTTCGGGAGAGAAACTGCCTCTTTCTGATGCCTTGCAGCCAGTCGACCAACTTAGGGGATGCAATGATGGTTCCCGTGGTCCTTCACCCACACTAGCAAAGGCCTTGGCATCAGCCAACTGCCCCACCCACCCTCTCCGCCCCAAGACTGTCTGGCATCCTCCTGATGGCTGAGCATATTCCCAGCTGACCACAAGCTTGCTTTTTTCTCCTGCATGCAAAATCCAGCTACCATCAGCTGGAAATATGATGAGCCATCTTAGGGGACATGAGGCTTTGTTTTACAATGTAAAGTTAATGTACTCTCAGCTTAGTCTGTTCATTGCAGACAGAGCTTTGCCTCATTTGCAGAACAAATATATACCTTTGAACTTTTGGAAGATCCTTGCATAAAGAAGGACTGGATTGATATTTATATCACTATGTTCATCAAGTATAAATAAGTCTCTGTTCATTACAGCATTCTCTTTCCAGACCCAGCACACATTCATTTCACCAGAGAAAGCAAACATCTGAAAGATTTTTAATGACTTTATCCTTTGAATCTCTGGCCACAGAGAGGAAATGGAAAATAAATACATCCTGCTTATTACTTCAGTGTATGGTTAACTCTGAACTGCATTTAATTTGATTGTTAGATGTACCTCTATGTCACTCTAAGTTAGCAAGCACATTTCCAAAGTTATATATACTGTTTTTCCAATCTCAGAATTCAGATTTTTCTTCATCTTAATTAAAAATGTGATATGAGCTAGCAGGAAAAACATCAGTTTTGGAATCATCAGACATTACTTCAAATCTCAGCTCCCCAAGTTATCACAGGGAGACTAGATTATTTACACTTTCTCAGCCTGCTTCCTTGACTAAATATAGAGATATACACTCATGTTTTGTGATGATTATCAAATGAGATTAAAGAGCCAAGTGCAAGTTCACAGTAGGAATCTGTCTCAGTTCAGTTTTCCTCTCCTCCAAGGGCCTCCTAGTGGAGTTACCATATGAAGACTTACCTCAATTTTGCTTTGAAATGCTTACTTATTTGCTATTAAAAAAAAATACAGCCTTTTGGGATTACTGTTTGTTTCTTAATCCTTCAATCCCTCTACAGTTCTACTAACTGGCCTTCCAGCTTTCAATCACTCCACATCCTTTGTGGATGCTCACCTTCCACCAGACCACCACCATTCCTAAGCACCTTGTAAGCATCATCTTGTCCAAATTGATTATAGCCCTATTTCCCATATAAGCAAGTTTGAACGTTGTCATTCATTTACTCTTTTATTCATTGATTCCATAAACAAGTGTGCATTTATCCCTGGGATGCATATATTCCTTGGAAAGTGAAGTCGCTCAGTCATGTCTGACTCTTTGCAACCCCATGGACTGTAGCCTGCCAGGATCCTCCATCCATGGGATTTCCTCCCCCCGCCCCCCCTGCAAGAATACTGGAGTGGGTTGCCATTTCCTTCAATTTCCTTGACATTTCCAGGGGATCTTCCCTACCCAGGGATCAAACCCAGGTCTCCTACACTGAAGGCAGACTCTTTACCATCTGAGCCATCAGGGAAGCCCATACCTTGGAAGGTACAATGGAAACATGGATAAGGACCATCCTAAGACCACAAATCTCATGAGAAAAGAGACAAGAAATCACCTTGAGTAAGATGATCTAAATATTCTTCTGGAGGGCAGTAGTCTCTTCCTAACTGTAATCCCTCAATTAAAAAAATTTGATTTTGCTTGGCTTTTATTTTGCCTCAACGGTGAGAATTCTGAATGACTCCAAAAGGGTCAGTCTGAGTTGATGACAAATGATTCTTTAGTTGGAACCTGTAGCACATTATTTAAGTATTGGATTTCTTGGTACAATGTGAATGCCTATGGGCAAATGCTTTGCTGCAATTATCTCCGAATCCCCAGTACAGGACATGATCTGCTTTTCCCAGTAAATAGATGAAAGATGGAAGGAGTACTGACTTTAGAGATGCGCTTTGAATTGAATTTTTGCTCTGTCATCTGTAGGAGCCAGAGCTGAGACTTCATTTCCCTGAGGCTCAGTTTCTTTGAGTGTAAAAAGCTAACATCAAGGATTTAAAAATAATGCAATTCAGGTACATGATTCAAGACTTAGCACACAGTAGGTGCTCAAAACTTGTCAGTTCCCTTCTCCCTCTCCTTCATTCATGGAAATCCACTGTAATAACAGATAAGGCAGTTATTACAATGCCTAGCACCTAACCGGGAAACAATTAGTTATCTCTTCCTCTGTTCACTGTGGAGTCAGGATGCTGTGGTCCAGGTTTGCATTTGATTGGCAGCAGGTGGGGTGAATCTGTACATGTCCATTAACCCATGATCTACGTAGCATTCAAGCACATTTTTCTGTGAGTACGGCATACCTGAGACCTGATTACTTAGCAACAAAAGATCTGCAAGCACGTGAATATAACTTGTCATTTAAATAGTATATAGGTCTTTGATCTACTGCATAAATCCTTGCTTAATTAAACTTCCATGAGTGCTGAACCTGCCTCCTGCTTGTGCTTCTTGCTGAGATCTTACTCCTTTTTTAAAAATATTGAGTGTGGCTCTTTCTAAACCCAGCTACATATATCTTTTGTACATTTGTTCTGAATTTACTGAAATGCTAACTTTGCCTCAGGCTTTCCAAAAAGTTGGAATTCTTGAGACCTTTAAATGCCTTTCTGCTTAGATAAAAGGAAATAACTAGTTTCCCACACTTTGACATTATGCTATGTATTTATGAATTTTTGAAAACTTCTTTTGAGTCACAGGGCATTATGTATACGGGAAGTGGGGAGTGACTGAGAAGAGATCAGATTGGGAAACCGGATATTCAGGCCACAGGCTCTGTTTCTTGTTGACAATGTAATTCAACCTTTCTTCACCATCTGCGCTGGTAGCAAGGTGCTCGGAAATTCTTCGCTGAATGACTTTTTTGCAATTAAAAGCATGTGTATAAAGTTTGGAATCAGGAAACACATTTTTTTTTAATACTTTATATTTTTCTTTATGGCTTTTTCCTCAAAGATTCAAATATTAAAGCCATAATTTCTCAAGTAGAGACAGGAGGAGGTCTGTGGCTGTAAGCAAATGGATCTGTCACAAGACTAGAATCTTGACTTGACTGATGCTTGTCCCATCAACTGTTCTGCCTTATTCTACTTGATATTCAGTTAAGGAAGAAGTTAAGCAAAGTTAAATGCTGTGAGATAACATTTGAGAACTGTATCAGTCTCATTGTCAATTCTGGATGACCCAGTGAACATGCTATTTCTTTTTCTTTACGTATTCACTCAGCTCACAAAAACTCAGGTCCTCCTATGTGGCAAATACTATTGAATGGAAAGCTAATACAACAATAATTCAATGAATTATTGTGACTGAACCAAAAATTGATGAGAATATGAGAAGACATCTCATTCTTTCACTCATTCTATCTGAAATTACAGCTCAGTGTTTAAAGCTGATTTCCAGGCTAAGAGGTGACATATAAATGAAAAGCACCACCCACCCACTCACTGCAAGCACAGCTTACTAAGGGAGCTAAAGTGTGAAAACTGCTTAATTCACTGCAGAAAGAAAGAAAGACTCGAAGAGACTTTCAGGTGAGACAGGGTATGAATTTGGAGGAGAGAGAGGTCACCCCTTTCAGTCTCAGGATGTGGCAGCCTCTTCTATTCGCCTATTCATTGGCAAACTTATCCCGTAGAGCAGAAGCTCTATGCTTCCTTTGGGTGGAGCCTGTGAGTGTGTTGTGTTTCTATGTCTTTGTAGTACCATGACCTCAGACCCTTCCCCTCCATCTGTCATTCTGGAGGTTGGCCTGGTACAAATCCACACCGGAGTTAGAGTCTGGTCCTAAACACCAGTCTGCTTGACTAGAGCAATCACCTCCCTTCAATTCATCCCCATGCCTACCTGTTCCCAGAGAGCTTGAACTGGGCGTTTATTATTTTCATCTCTCTGGAACTCAAAATCCTCCCTTCTTTGAGGAACTGCTCTTCTTAACAAAAATATTGTGATTCAGGTTAGTGCACCATGATCCTCTATGGCCAGAGACATTGTCCCAGAAGTGGACTTGCCGCCAACTTAAGTCACATGGAGTCTATATCCACTATTTTTAAACTCCCAAAGCCTGAGAGGAGGAGAATGGACCTGGATCCCAGAATCATAGGGGGAAAAAAAAAAAATCTATAGACATGTTTCCTGCCATGTGGTGCAGAAGAGAATCATCAAGTGGAATGGAGTAGGGGAAGGGGGAGGGTCTCCAGCCCCTCCTTTGTTAGCAAACCTGGGGGCAGCACGAATTTTTTTTTCCCCAGGGCTGATGTTCTAACCATCCCCCTCCACCAGCAACAACGTGTTTTCACCAGTGCTTTCAGGACAGCGGTGTTTACTGACCTTTCTCCTACAGGAAAGCCCTTTATTTTCCTGTGGAACAGATGTGAAAAAAGAATCTGGGTGAGGCCTTCAGCTGCCTGCACAGTGGTAGCTGTTTCAGTTTCCCAGGTCTACTCCATGAGGGAAACTGTTTCAGGCCCCTCTCAGGTATCTTATGGGAGAGCCTTGTGAGGCCCATGGGGCAGAGCCTGTGAGTGGGTGAACCCCCCTACATCTGTGATTTCCAAGGACCCAAGACTCTATCACCAGGGTATAGAGAGTATCCACTAATTTGCAAATAACTCTACCTGAATTCTGACTGGTGCTTAGCTGAGTGTTCCCCAGGTGGCAAGTACTTATGTTTTGTCTTTTGCTGAAGGTCAGACTTTCTATTCTGAGATTTCAGACTGATTGGGTCTCCTGTTACCTCAGACATTTTCAAGTCAAGTCTTGAATTGATAATTTGTCAGGCTTTTATTCTTGTTAGGTTAGAAACAAAGCTCTTTCCAGCTCTCTACATTCTAAAGAGAAACCAGGAGTCCTAATAACATCTAAAAATATACATATTTTATTGAAGCACTTTGTATTTTATTAAGAAAAATAATAGCATCTTTCCTAACCACACTTTATCCATTATGATCTGATGGTTGCTTCTCTCTCGAAAACCCATCTCTCATATTTTCTATAAATATGAATTTAAAATACAAGGACTAAGGAGTTTTAAAAGGTAGAAATACCAACATCATATTTTAGAGTGATAGAAGCATACATAAAAATAATTAATTAAGAGTTAAAATGGAGTATCTGGGCACTAGGAATGAAGAAATTTTCTTCCTCATATGCTTTGTAGAACTGTTGAACAGTTTCAATTATATGCAAGTACGGACTTCCATGTGGCACTAGTGGTAAATAACTCACCTGCCAATTCAGGAGATGGAAGAGATACTGGTTGGATCCCCCTGGGTTGAGAAGATCCCCTGGAGGAGGGAATGGCAGCCCACTCCAGTCTTCTCAGCTGAAGAATCCCATGGACAGTGGAGCCTGGAGGGCTAGAGTCCATGGGGTCACAAAAAGTCAGACATGATCGAAGCGACTTGGCACACACACACGCATAGCTTTTATAACACTAAAATTAATTTAAATAACATGAAATGAGATAACATAATTAAGGTAACTTCCACACCATACAGTATCAGGAATTCCACTTTCTACCTAATTATTTAACTGCGGGACCTCAAACAAGTCATTGTCCTTGCTAGGCTTGAGTTTCCTAGCTCAGCAAATGAGAGATTTGACCTAGAGTATAATCCTTTTAAAAACTAAGATTTTATTAACCTACTTAACATTTACAAACAATTCAGTGTAGTTATACAGATGCCATCTTTGAAGATCAAAGATTTCGTCCCTAATTTTAAGATTTAACCATTTATCATAAGCATGTTATTAAAGCAGGCAGGATCTAAAATAAACTTGCCAGCTTGTCTTATTATGAAAAATGTGATACAATGAACTATCTAGAAGAATATAACTTTCACATCTTCCCATATTTCATGAGAGGTCAGTATGCTTACCTTTTCCTTCCCCTCTCACAGACAGAAAAAAATGTCCCCACCCTTTTAGAGAGGTTAAGTGTATCAGCAATAAAACAGTTCTCTCTGCTTCTAGAAACTGGACACTGCCAGGGAGCATGGGGGCTTGACATACATGAATTTGTTTCACAGTACCTGGTCCTCAGTAGACTTTGAACAAATACTAGTTTATAGGATCATAAATTCACAGTATATATTTTGGGGTAATTAAGAAGAAAAAAAAATCCAGAGTCATGGCAGTCATATTCTACTGCCCGATTGGCAAAAAGTGTCTCCTAGAAAGAAGCACATGCTTTCCGCTCAGCATCCTTATGAGGACTGATGCCCCAGCTGTGACTCTGGTTAGCTCTTCTCTCTGCCCTCCACGACTCTGAACTGGCTCTCTGTCCTTACAAGAAAATCAAAGGGAAATTAAAATTGAACTCAGGGAAGATGGCTGGTGGGAGTTAAAAACAGAAGAGCTAGTGGGTTTGGAAGTTTTATACGAGCTCTTCTTCTCACCCCCCACACAACACAATTAATTTCAAGTTGAAACAGATTTATTTATATACATATCTTACAGAACATTCTAGGGAAGTTTTCTTGACTTGGGCCAATTTCTAAGTGCTCTCCTCCCTTTTATTTTAAAAGAAACTTGAGACTCTGGTCCTTATTAAAGAGGAAGAAAGCATCATTGATGTCCAGCTTTCCTCCAGCTCCTCCGAATTTGAGCAGACTGCATGACTCATCTTTCCTAGAAATACAACAATGAGATCATCATGTCTGTTTCCTTCCCACTCTGAGTACAGTTGAATTGGTTTCCTCTGTGTTAAGGACTAGTTTTTTTTTTTTTTTCCCCTGAAACAACATTTGCTTGTTAATACACAAGAATTTAATGATATAATTGGAACACAGCAGGAAAGAAAATGAGCAGAACTCAATAGATTCTTTCAGGTAGCTCAATCCCTCTCTAAAACCAAGACTGTGTAAGTGATGGAAAGAGATGTCTGCATTTTTGTTTTAATGCCTCTTGGGACAGGGGGCTCACCATCTCCAGAAGCAACTAGTCCTGTTTTTAACAATTCCTTTAGATGATTCTCACTTACATGGACCTGAAGTCTGATGGGCTATAACCTTTGTTTGTTTCTTGATAGCTGATATCCCTTCAGATCTGTGAAGACAATTATCCCATGATTTGTTCTACTTCAAGTATAGGATCCATAGAACATGGTTTACTTCACTTTAGCTATTTAGTTGTGCTCCTAGATAAGTCCTGGAGAAGGAAATGGAAACTCACTCCAGTATTCTTGCCTGGGATATCCCAAGGACAGAGGAACCTGGTGGGCTACAGTCCACAGGGTCGTAAAGTGTCAGATACCACTTTGCAACTAAACACACACACATACACACACACACACACACACACAGACACACAGACACACACACAGGATAAGTCCATGGGGTAGCAAAGAGTTGGACACGACTGATCATGCATGCATGCACACTAGATGAACACTTTGTCCTAAACTAATAAAAAACCCCTCAAATGTCAGGTTTTATATTTCTTTAAATTGTTGTTTCACCAAATTGACAAGTTGCTACCATACAATAGGCAGCATATTTTTTGTCTGAATTACGTGGATAAGTTGGCATTGCTGCTATCTAGACCAAGTCTCTTGTCAAAGCTATGAACACTTCTATTTTTTAAATTTCTTAATCTATTCCTGAAAAATTGTGTCTAAATCAGATTATTATGTCAATCCATGTGGGATTCAATTTTTAATTTCTCATTGATTCATTTTGTATTATTTCTGTACAAATAGTTTGTAGCAAAGTGTATGATACTTATTCTATTTTTCTAGGATACTAATGTTCAGAGATCATCCTCCCAGGCTATTCTGAGATTCCTCTTGAAACTGAAATTGGATAGAATGCCAGATTTATACCCAGCTGCAAAACATAAGGTTGCCCAAAGAAACAAACAGAACAAAAACAATACAAAACAAAATCGGAGCATTAAGAAAATATCTGAATATCCCAAATAGCAGTCCAGCTGTAGGCCTATACATGAGGAAGCATAAAATGAAATGGAACTTTAAATATTCAATCTGGAAGGAATCATACGATTTACTGTGTAAGTTTAAGGGTACCAGTGAGTTAATTTTCAAATGAATCCAATCTTGAAAGTGCAGACTCAGAATGTGAAAGCTAAAATAGAATCTAGGGAGATGAGAGCTCACAGGTTAAAAAAAAAATCAGTTGTCAGAAACTGGGCAAAATGGCACCTGAGTCATTCTCTTGGGTTGGCCACTTGAAAACTGCCATGAGAAGGACAAGAACTGAATGTCCTCTATTCTAGATATAGTCTCTTTCTGTTGTGCCCCAGGAGACTGACTTACATTCTGCAGCATCACCGCCTTGGACATCTGAGTCAGAGAACCTAGTAGAACATTGGAGCCTGGAGAAGAGAAATTTGAGGATTTATGCTCACATCTCCTGTTCCCATCCACCGACACACAGCTCCTATTAGGTAGCCCCTCACCCATGGTCCCGGTTCTCTTGGGTTTTGTAACTTTCCTTCCTTCTCTGGTCCTTCCAGGCTTCGAGGGAGTCATTACCAGCTCCCAGCTGGGCATGAAGACTGTTCTTTTGCCTTTTGGTTTTCTGAACCCTGCTCAACCAACAAAAATACTGCTCAGTCGTGTCTCTCTTTGCGATCCCGTGGACTGTAACCCGATGGGCTCCTCTGTCCATGGAATTCTCCAGACTAGAATACTGGAGGGGGCTGCCATTTCCTCCTCCAGAGGATTCCCTGGCCCAGGGACTGAACCCAGGTCTCCTGCAAAGCAAGCAGATTCTTTACCCTCTGAGCCACCAGGGAAACCCTGCTCATACCTCTATGAATAGGCCCTTCATTAAACAGCCTTTGCTTACCCCTCTGAGCCTATTTTCTGCTGAAACTGATTGCTATGACACCTGCAGGTATCACATGGTAAGAAAGATGGGTGAATATCTTGGAGGCAAGCACATGTACTTGATGTTTTTGGAGTTAACAGTGGATTCAGATTAAAAAGACCAAGATTCTATTCTTAGTTCTGCATGTAACTGCTTTGTGACCTTGATAAAAGTAATTATCCTCTTAGAAACTCAACTTCCTCATCTGTAAAGTAGGGATAATATTTAACTCTCAGTCACATTGTATAAATGAAACTGTAAAAACTTAATATCGTCATCCACTGGTTTTTCCTGAATTTCCATCTCCTTTGGTTTCTGATAGCGTTTTAGAAATAACTAATAACAATGATAGGGGTAGTCCCCAATATTATCTTTCCCGTCCAGTCTCCTGATATCTCCTGGATTCCATTTCACATCCTAAAAGATCCTGCAAGCAACAGCACTGGCACCCAAACCCAGATCTAGTGAGCACAGTGTCTGTGTGAGGACCACCCAGGCTGGGAGTGGCCCATTTTGGGGCAAATCTTTTTCCATCACTCCCACCTTCCCCGAGCCCACCCATGAAACCTTTCTTTATATTCACTTTTCTGAGATGCAGTTAAGTGGCTTGGACTAAGTGCCTTGTTTAACTTTAAAACTTTGCCTGAGTATTTTCAGAGTTTTTATAGGAAAGCCTTTTTTGGCTTTCTCCATGTTGGGCCAAGAAGGGCTTTTGCTTAAAAGATTCCCACTCTAACTATCCTAGGTTTCTGCTTCTGTATTGGATTTATTTGGGAATGTTGAGGAAAGAAAAGCCCAACAAGTTCTCTTCCCTGAAAGCAAAGCAAGTAAATATGCAAACTGGAATATGTGTTTAAATTCGTTTAATAAAACCTCCTTTTATTGTAGCCCAATTGGATTGGATAAGAGCCAGTTTTCATAATGGGACTGACTTGAACCACTTTGGGACTTCAGTATCCTTAACCATTTCTGAGTTCTGATTTTTTCATTCGTAAGATAGAAATAGTAAGACCTTGATGAGGAAGTGGCCAAGGATAAAGAACTTTAGGATAATAAGATATCATATGAGAAAATACTCAGCACAGTGGCACCTTGTCAGCCCTCATAAAGAGTTTCATTATGTATAACTTATTTCTCCTTTCATAGTATATGTTTTTTAAAAGGCCATGTCGACTCCTCTTTCTACATTTGAATTATTTCAACCAGCTTTCTACCAGACACTGTTTCTTGATAGCCATTGTGTTTTCTATGCATAAATAAATTGCTGACTTTGAATATATCAGGATTGTCAATTAAAAAAGGAGTGATTCATTCAGAATTTATGTGCAGCTGAGAAGCTAGGTTTGGATGTTTGTTCTTCATTCAGTAAGCCAAGGGAAACTGTAGTAGTCATGAAAGTAGTAATAGCTACTACTCATGAAGTGCTTACTCAGTACCAGGCACTATCATAAATATTGTACATACTTAACGTGAGTTTGAGCAAACTGGGAGATAGTGAAGGACAGGGAAGCCTGACCTGCTGCAATCCATGGGGTTACAAAGAGTTGGACACGACTTAGGGACTGAACAGCAACATACGTGTGGAATCCTCATAACAAAGATGTGTTACAGCTACTATTAATTACCATTACAAGTGAGACAACTGAGGGATGGAGTTCCACTTGCCCAAGATTTGTAGACTGAATTATGGACACACTCTGCCTCGAGGGGGTAAAAAAATAAATATACCTATCTTAATTCTTAGATCCTGCAAATAGGTTTCTTTACACTGGAAAAAAAGGGATTTTGTAGATGTGCTTAAACTAAAAACCTTGAGATGCAGAGATTATTTTAGATTATCCAGGTGGGTCAAATCTAATCACCGTGGTCCTAAAAAGAAGGAGGCAGAAGGCCCAGAGTTTAGAGATGGTATGTGATGATTAAAGTAGAGGTCAAAGTGATGCTGGGCTGTGAGCAAAGGAATGGGCGGCTTCCAGAATCTGGAAAAGCACAAGGAAAAGGATTCGCCTCTGGGTCCTCCTGACGATACTCGGCCCTGCTGACTTTAGTTGATTTTAGTCCACTGAGGCTGATTTTGGAATTCTCACCTTGAAGAAAATAAGCTTGTGTTGTTTTAAGCCACTAAGTTTTGGTAGTATGTTAAACAGCAATGGGAAACTGATCAATCAAGTGACTCACCAAAGGTGATGCAATTATCTTGTGTGAGAGTGGAGGGACCTTGAATTCTAACCAAATAAGTTTGATTTCAGAATTCTTGCTTGTAATGATATATATGATTTCTTTTTAAACTTGTTAGCTTATATTCAACTTGTGAATAATAATGTTCATTTCACAAAGCACTTGCAATGATTATTAAAATTCTTGAAATAAAAAAAAAAAATTCTTGAAATATATTGTAGCAGACTGAAAAGAACACGGCTGCATTGTTGCAGCTCAATTCATGAAGAGATGGCATCTCTTTCCTCACTTCCTGAATCTAGGGCTACCTGGTGACTTGTTTTTGCAACAGAATGCGGTGAAAGTGATGAGTAAATTCTGCACTTGCATTGTGGAATGCCTTTGCCATCATCTAAGCAAGCCTGGTCTAGTGTCCTGGAGGATAAGAGGCCATGTAGGGAGAATCAAGGGGCTCAGCAAACAGCATGAACTGTCAGAACTGTAAATGAGGCCACTTGAAATATTTCTGTCCCAGCTGATCTTCTGCTTTAAGGCGGAAGCCCAGGCAAGACAAAGCAGACTGCTCAGCCAACCCGCAGAACCATAAGAAATGATTCACTCATTATTGTTATAAATCACCAGATTCTAGGGCTTTCCAGGTGGCGCTAGAGGTAAAGAATCCACCTGCCAATACAGGAGACACAAGAGATGTGGGTTCAATCCTTGGGTTGGGAAGATCCCCTGGAGGATGAAATGGCACCCGACTTCATTATTTTCACTTGGAAAATTCTACAGGCAGAGGAACCTGGTGGGCTGCAGTCCATGGGGCCACAAAGAGTTGGACACAACTGAGCACACACTGGATTCTAGGGTGATTATTTATAAAGCATTAGATAATTGATACACATATAAATTACATGAGCAAGAAAATATTAAATTCCCCCAAAAAGTCAATTGCTAAAGCAATAGCAAACACTGGTTAGATGGGGATTGAAATGAATTTCCTCTCTCAATTCCAGGTCCTGGAAATATGTTAATAAGACAAAGTTAATGCCTACCAGGGTGCTAGGGATCTTATGTATTTAATTTTCTCAATAACCCAGTCAGAATCCCCATTTTAAGATAAGGAAATTGAGTCCCAGAGAGAACTGAGTCTCTTGTCTGAGGTCATAGAGCCAGAAGAAGCAGAGAAGTATTTTTAACCTAGATCAGCCTGGAACAAAAGCCCATTCATTTTCCCAACTCAGCTGAAAATGTTCTTAGCAGTCCCTATAGACATCATTCTGCTCCTGTAAATGTGTCCAACTAGTTTTCATCAGTGAGTGGAAAATAGCCAAGATACAATATTCTATGAGCTCTCCCTTAACACTCAGAATCCACTGGTAACGGTTGCCAGGCAAAATGTCTCATGTTAAAATTGCTTGTCTTATAAGATGTTAAAACAGTTTTAAAGAACCTTCGCCTCTCAACATGCAAGATATTGTTAAATTTGCTCTTTCTCTCTCTCTGAAATACAATGTGGAAAAAAAATCCATATTTTAAATAGGAAACTTTGATGTCGAAAATTGCAGTTGAATCCTCCAAAACAACTGGGGAAGGAAAGGTACAGTCAGTTGAGATGATCTATTATCTTTGCAGAATCCATTTGGAAATGCACAGGCATGGAACATGGGGGGGGGGGAAATATTGTGTTTTTGTCCTTTTCCTTGCCTCTCAATTTTGTCTTGTCACCATTTTCAATCAAAGGCCTTATGTGAGAAGCACAATGGCTTGGACTCAAGAAAGGATGGAAGTGTATCTAAGAAATATAAAAACTATTTTAATTGGAGTATAATTGCTTTACAATGTTGTGTTAGTCTCTGCTGTATAATGAAGTGAATCAGCTATTCATACACATACATCCCCTCCCTCCTGGGGCTCCCTCCTAACCCACCCCCCATTGCACCATTTAGGCCATCACAGAGCACTGGAGCCGAGCTTCCTGCACCATATAGCAGGTTCCCACTAGCTATCTGTTTTACACAAATATACCTCAATTAAAAAGTTAAAATAAAAAAGGAAAATTTCAAACAGTTTCTGTCCACAGTCTACCCTCAAGGAGGCTGACTGTGCTCTCTAAATGTAGGCTGCCCATAGTGACTTCCAGGCTGACTTCAGTATGGAAAAAGACCACCTTTAAATGGAGACACCCAACTAAAACCACTCAGCTGAGTGAAAAAGGTCAGCATTGACAGAGATGAGTCATAATGATAGAAAGCACCCTTAACATGATGTAATGAAAGTGGTTTTATCTCCATGGTTTTCCTTCCCAAATCCTATAACTCCAGTCTGATGAGAGAGGGGGAAAAAAAAATCAGATCAATCCTAACTGAGGAGTGTTTTACAGAATTCCTGACTAGTAGTCCTGAAAACTGCCAAGATTCTTAAAAATTAGGAAAGTCTGAGAAACTGTTATAATCAGGAGGAGCTCAAGCTGACCTGACCTCTAAATGTAACATGATATATTGGATAGACTCTTAGAAAAGGGAAAAAAAATTGTTAGATAAGAACTAAGGACAGCTGAATAAATTTGGAGAGAATAATAAAATACAATTTTGCTTATAACTGTTACATATATACTATGTGAACATACTTATATTCTGAATTTACAACAGAGGAAACTGGATGTGGGTATACAGAAACTTTTTGTACTATCTATGATTTTTCTGTCATTCTAAAGCTATTCTAAAACTTCATGAGTTTATTTAAACATTTTGACTCTGGGAGACCATATGACTTAATGGAGTGGCTTTTGATAAGGAATGCATCAGTCCCTGGTGGAATTTTGTAAATTGTGGGGAGGTTTCTCTTGAGGGGACATTACTTGAGTTTAGGGGGCCAAAAGGGGCTGCCAGATGTCCTGCAATATGAAGGATGGTTCTGAATAACCTCTGGGTATTCATGTAGGAGGACTTCCCAGGTGGCACCAATGGTAAAGAACCCGCCTGCCAATGCAGGAGATGTAAGAGACTCGGGTTTGATCTCTGGGTCAGAAAGATCCCCTGGGGAAGGGCATAGCAACCCACTCCAGTTTGCTTGCCTGGGAAATCCCATGGACAGCGAGGCCTGGCAGACTACGGTCTACAGGGTTGCAAGAGTTGGACATGACTGAAGTGAATTAGCATGCATATACGTGTTCACGTAGGAAACAAATGAACAACAAATCCTACTTATAGTTATCTGTGTATAAAACTCAACTTCTTCTTGTTGTTATTTAGTCACTAAATCATGTCTGACTCTTTGAGACCCCATCGACTGTTGCCTGTCAGTCTCCTCTGTCCATGCGATTTCCCAGGAAAGAATCCTGGAGTCGGATGCCATTTCCTTCTCCAGGAAATCTTCTTCACCCAGGGATCGAACCCATATCTCTCATGTTTCCTGCACTGACAGGCAGATTCTTTACCACTGAGCCTCCTGGAAGCCCCAAAACTCAACTTATAAAGACAAAATATTTTTCATGATATTAATATACAAATTCATTTCTTGCATATATTGAGGAATGGTTATAAATTACTTTGTTTGGAACTTAACTAAGACTTGGTCTTTATGTTGAAAAATCATGTCACCAAAGACATCTCTGATAATGAAATTTTCATGTCTGATACTAAGCACAGAAGTTTGTTTATGTTTGTAGTTGTCACATACATAGTTATTTTATATAAATGCACAAGTAACTGATACATTATATCTATAAGGATAGCTGTTCTCAGTATTTACCTCTCGAAGCATCTATTATTGCAAGCTCCATTTATTTCTCCATGATATCATCTGAAATAATTCTATCTACTAGTTGAAAAATTGTGTGTAGGTAGGTTATGTAATTTGTGAATTTACTTCCAGATGGTCGAAAAAGGAGTCAACCATTTGTTATAAAACAGGGACATTTGAATCTGATAGAGTTGAGAACCACTAATTCAGTATAAACAGACCTAGGGTGGAATCTCTGATAGAGGCAATTAACTGTCTACCAAAATTTTCAGCTACTTTTCTGAACTGGATATCCAACCTACAACTACATTTTCAAACCATTTTTGCCTCTACTTAAGACTTTGTGACAAGTTTTTAGCACTTGCTATTGCAAGATGACTAAGTTTTCTCTACCTTTTTCTTCCCTAGAAGGAGCTAACTCTACAGACTTGGGGGATGATCAGCCTCAAGCTAGAAAGAACTAAATCTAAAAAAAGAAGATGAAGAATCTCTGATCACCAGAAGTATCCATATTTGACTATGTTGGAGGGAGAAATTAAGAGTGATGTCATTGACATCTCGGGATTTTTGTTATAGCAACTGGTGTTACTAAACTAACCAGAATACCAGCCTCATCACTCACTCAGTTAAGTCATTTAACCAAGTGAAGGTCTTTAAAAATATCTAAAAGCAGGTTAAACTTAGCAACTTCCTTTTACTGATGGAGGTCTTCCCTGGTGGCTCAGATGATAAAGAATCTGCCTGCAATGTGGGAGACCCAGTTGGATCCCTAGGTTGGGAAGATCCCCTGGAGAAGCAAATGGCAATCCACTCTTGCCTATAGAACCCCATGGACAGAGGAGTTTTGTGGCTACAGTCCATGGGGTTGCCAAGAGTTGGACACGACTGAGTGAGTAATGCAAGCACACAAACTTGGTAATAATCTTAGTAGAGTTATTGTGAGATTTAAGTGAGATTATACTTAGAAAATCACTGTACTCAGTGAGCTGTAATTAATTTCCTTCATTCATTGCTTTTCTATTCCAACTCTTCTACTTATTTACCTGTCATTTAACTCCAGTAATAAACATCCAATAACATCCAGTAAGAACTCCTAGGCCTCAAGTTCATTTAAACTATGGCAGATTGTGACTAGGGCTGTAAACAGATCTTTTTAATTCAGAGCTTCCCAGGTCACGTTCTCTGCTTCCTCACTCTTTGTGTTAAATGTGCCATTCGAAAAATATACAGCCATTACTTTCCCTCTGAATCAAGTCTGACATATCAAAGATTCTCTTGGATAGTTTGCTTCATTCATTCATTGGAAAAAATGTAGTGTTTTTTTTCTTGGTGAAAACTATTGCTAATATCCATCACACTTCTCCAAATGGGAGAATTTGCAAGTTAATGCTGTGGAAGTTCAGTGTTCAAATCCTGTTTAACCCCTTTGTATAAGTTCCGGGGGGGGCCTCCAGACTTTGTATTTTGGCCCTTCATAAAATACGGGCATTTGTTTAAAAATCTTGTAGAAACTATGAATATGGAAATGCTGAGGCTAATGCCACTGGGTGCGTCAGCCATTCAATGTTTCATTCAGGGGCATGGCCCACAGACCCAAAGCACTTGCGACAATCCTTTTCCCAAATGCCATGCTTCCTATAGGAAAGAGTGGGAAAGAGTTTTCAAATAGAGGACTTTGTTTGCAAATAATACCTTGTTTAAGACTTCCCAGATTACCCATTTTTCAAAAAACAGAGACATTGCCAAAATTTAAGAAGGGATATGCATATCTGGCCAAAAATCTTTAAGTTCTTCTAGCTTATCACAAGGAACATTTTTCTGCACACCATGAAAGCAACAATTGCACTTATTCATATTAATGACATGGGAGCAAATGGTTTCATTGCATGTTAAAGATTTCTAAAGGACTGACTTGATCGTTTCGACCTCATCTGAATGATCTACAATGGTACATTGTAGCCTACAGAAATATTTGGGGTCAAGAATGTCTTTGAAAAGCTCATCACAGTTTTGTATCATTGAATCCTCTCCCACAAAAATTGCCTGTTCATAGACAGAATATATGGCATTTTAGCTTCCTTAGGTGGAGAAGGCAATGGCACCCCACTCCAGTACTCTTGCCTGGAAAATCCCATGGACGGAGGAGCCTAGTGGGCTGCAGTCCATGGGGTCACTAAGAGTCGGACACAACTGAGCGACTTCACTTTCACTTTTCACTTGCATGCACTGGAGAAGGAACTGGCAGCCCACTCCAGTGTTCTTGCCTGGAGAACCCCAAGGACCGGGGAGCCTGGTGGGCTGCCGTCTATGGGGTCACACAGAGTCGGACACGACTGAAGTGACTTAGCAGCAGCAGCAGCAGCAGCTTCCTTAGGGGCATCTAACATCGGCACATGGACCCCAGGCTAAGATCTTCTGGGTTTTAGGAGAAAGGCCTACCAGCTCAGACTCCTTCCAGACTCTCATCTGCCCCTTAGCTTCTTCTCTGGGCCCTTCTCACTCTGCTGTGTCTTCCACCTCCTTCACATCAGTGGTACCACAAACTCTGTCAGGCTCTTAAAAAACCCAGCATGTTCACACTTCTGCACCTTCCCGCATTCTAACCTCCTTGACCTGGAGAAGCCATCTTGCCCCCACTGTCTCGTGATCCATCCATTAGTCTGTGGAATGTGAGCTCAGATTCTATCTCCTCTGTGAAATCTGGTTTTCCAGGTACACACTCTCACTAACTTCTCTGTGCCCAGAGAGCATAGACTGCATTACATTAAAGCATTCGTTAGTCTATATTGTATTAATTCCTAGACAGGGACTAGGTTCTACTCATATTTATATGTCTAATCTCTAACAAGAAGTCCGATAGGCATGGTGGTGCTCAATTGATGTTTGAAGAATGAGTGAAGGAATGAATAAATAAATGAGTGCCTCCTTTATATTTTAAAAGAGAGACGACTAAGCTTACATTTGGACAGTCGAAGCAAAGAATAGCTCCCAGTGTCAGGAGCAAGGCGTCAGCACGCTTTTATCAATGAATGGTGATTGCCAAGCTGATTTAATTAGTTTGTTTCAGGTCACATCAGAGGCCGTGTCAAGAGATGAATACAAGAACAAAGAGCAGTGACCAAAAACATTGTCAGGTGGAAAAGGCAGGAGTGGTTATTGTGACTTTGAACAGTATTTTATGAGGTAAAAACAAGTTACAGGAAAACTAGTTTAAACAAAAAAATAAAAACAAACCGTTGGAAAAGACCCAGATGCTGGGAAAGATTGAAGGTGGGACGAGAAGGGGACAATGGAGGATGAGATGGTTGGATGGCATCACTGACTCAATGGACATTGAGTTTGAGTAAACTCTGGGAGTTGGTGATGGACAGGGAGGCCTGGAGTGCTGCAGTCCATGGGGTCGCAAAGAGTCAGACACGACTGAGCGACTGAACTGAACTGAACTGAGTGAGCAGAAAGGTTGAGTTGAAACCCCAGGAAAGGAGTGGGTTGCTGTCCACATTAGAACATGGAGTTTGGATACCAGGACACATTCTTAACAGATCTGTCTCTGTCACTGAGAAGAGGCTGAGAATACAGAAAAGATAAAAGAAAGCAGGTTTCTGCAGGTATCCACTCCTCTCTTATTAGGCCTCATCCAGCTCTCTAATGTAGGAACCCCACTTCTAAAGCTGATGATGAGGACCAGTGAGCACTGGGCAAGAAATCAGGATTCCAGTATGCCCTGCAACCTACTTGCTCTTGGACACAAGGTAGGCTATTCACTCTGCCACCCTGGATTTCTTCATCTATGAATGTGGGCCATCTACACTTCCCTTACTGGTGTTAAAGGGGAAGAACATTGGAAGATCTGAGCTCACCAGGTGGTACTGTGAGCATTTACTGTATTGTACATGGTTGGTTGAATTCATGTGTGCATTTTCCAGGAAACTATGAGCTCTTTGAAGGCAGGAACCAAGTCTTACTTATTTTTACTTCCTGAGAGCCTGGAATATGATAGACAATAAAATAATATTCACTGATAAGAAAAGAAAAATATTTAGTGGACACTTACTATAAAAATGAATTCTGTAACACGATAATTCCTGGAGGAAAAATCATGAAAAAAAAAAGACAAAATCATGGTTTACTGGTCCCTACAAAGATTGGGCTTGCCTATGCAGATAAGATATAGGCTACTTCTAAGGCATTAGCATGATATAAAGCAATATGTCAGTAAGTTCCCATAACATAGAGCAGGAGATGTGTGTCACAGTAAATGGGCAAAGCTTGTTCATACACAGCTCTTCATATATCCTTTTAAGTAAATAAAGAATATCTTCCAATGACAGAAATGTTCTCATATTTCTCAAGCATGTTATTTTCCCACTTCATCGAGAAAATTATATGAATTTGACTTTAATCCACTGGATAGAAGTTCTTTGAATTCCAAACACAAATACAGAAGCACAGTTATTAGTTTAGCTGAAACATCTGTTTCCAACTTCCTGAAAGGAAAAGGAGAGGTTGCCAACATATATATATATATTCGAAACAGGGTTTATACCGCAGACATGGATACAATACGTATTTGTAAAAATTTTCCAAGAGGTCTAAGGTCCATTTGGTCAGGAGAAATAAGATGATGGAACCATGTGATATAAGAAAATAATTACTGAAACCTCCTCCTGGGAATTCTAGTTTCTAAGAGAGAGTGTCGAGATCACCACTCAACGGTCAGTACAAGCCAGATTCTGGCCGTTTGGTCTGATGTTTACCTGTGGGTAATGCACTTCTGAATGATTCCATCTCTCCCCAAAGAAGGAAGAAAATGTTCTGTTACTAGTTGGGGTTGGGGAATGACTTTGGGGATAAAACTATAGCTCTGAGTTCTGGCAGATTTTCATTTACAAATTTTCTTTATGCTTTTGGGAAAGGCATCTACTCATTCCATCCTTCTGGGTCTAAATTCTTTCACCCATGAAATGAAAGACAGTGACAGGAAATGGGTCAAGGATTCTGGATTCCTGATCTCTTGAAATGGTAATAGTCCTTAAATCAATAAACAAACAGCCAATAGGAGTGAGAATACGGAATTCCTAGACAATATTCTAATTGTCTTAAGGGGTTAATCACCTAGCACTCATTAAATCCCAACCCCCCTCCTCACTCCAGGTAGGAGGGAAGTGACTAATTTTAGAAGTTGCTGAAAGTAATCACATTCTCTTCCAGGCTCCTGCCAATATGAGCCGGTTACAGAGGAAGAGAAGCTGAGAACTCAGATCAGCAGGTATGATGGTGTGATGTGATCTGAGATGTTTTGGTTGGGATGTATAGATGCGATGACCCGGGAAGTCTTTTTTTCTGACCTAGAGATAATAAAATGAACAAAAGACAAAGCTAGAGAATCCTAAGAATTCTTTTGGAAACTCAACTTCTCCTCTGAGCCATAGGTCAGACCATAAAGGATCTTCCTCTTACTATATCATGAAGAGCATTGAATGAATGAATGAATTTCGGATATAGAGACCCACTGGCTCACATCGCTGAGCTTCAGTCTTCTTGTTGATGATGAAAAGTGAATAGAAGGTACCTTGCTTTTAGTTTTTTAATGAAACCAGCTAAAGGAAGATCTAGCACAGAACCTACATGCCATAGAAAAGTAAAAATCATTAGCTTTCCTATGCTACAGAATTGTCTTTATAAAACAATTCCTTTTAATGAAACAGAATCTAGTATCAGTCTGTTTCCTGGACCTTTTCAGCTGCTTTTTCCTGTTGTACCTACTGTTAGCATCAGGCGCTGGTACTGCCTCATCTCTGATAATCATATTTTATAATCCAAAGTTATAACCTTAACGTGGAATCCTGAAACCTGTTTCTGAATTCTGAAACCTGGCCCTGAGGTCACTCACTTAGAGGCAGGAGATTTTTCTCTAGGTCCACTGCTATTGTTTGGGGAAGAAAACACTTCAAATGGGGAAATTGGGGTGAGAAACTTGCAAGACATTTCTCCAGAGGGTAAAGGAGTTAAGGCATGACTGATCCACCAAGCAGAGCAGAGATGGCACCTGGCCAGACACCTCAGAGGGTAGGAGGGAGGCAATTAGACGCCCTGGGTGGATGAGGTGAAGTCGGGGTGGTAGTGGTGGTAATCAAGCTTCATGCATCTCTTCAAAGCACTGGAGACCCGTGCAATACCAGGAAACAAAATCCCCTGAGATTCTCACTGGCTCTTTACAGAAATGTTTGCCAAGCATTCAAAGTAAAGTACGGCTCATTAGACAAAGAGGGAGCACACAATATTAAGAATTCCCTGTAAATTTTGATACATTGATACTTTCGAAGGAAATGGGGCACAAACATGTTCTTTTAGGCTCCAGAGTACAGGAAAGGAATGCATGGGTGGAAATCATAGGGAGAGAGATTTTGGATAAATTTAACATAGTTTCATAGAGAGTTGTCTAACAGTGAGTGGCTTCAGGTGATGTTAATTTCCATGAGCGTGTGTGCATGCTAAGTCACTTCACTTGTGTCTGACTCTTCATGATCCTATGGACCGCAGCCCACTAGGCTCCTCTGTCCATGGGATTCTCCAGACAAGAATACTGGAGTGGGTTACCTCCTGGGGATCTTCCTGATCCAAAGATCAAACCCGTGTCTCTTATATTTTCTGCATTGCTATGGAGGGTCTTTACCACTAGCACCACCTGGGAAACCCCTGATTTCCATGTAATGCTCATTAATTTGGCCAGGAAGCTAACAAATTCAAATATTAGACAACAGTTGAAATAGATGCTCTAATTGGTTCTTGAACATTTAGGGTTTCTTATGTTCTTGGCTCTTTCTAAAATGAACACATAATGCCATAGCCTTTGCTGGTTCTCACACTTTGGGGAGGGGTGACGCATAGTCTCAGAGTTTCAGATATTATCAGACATCTTGTTGGAATGTTGCCCCTGAACATCAAACCAGTATCACCAGCATCTGCCTCCATCCACAGTTTCAATCAACCATAGGTCCAAAATATTTGGGAAAAAATTCTGTAAAATTCCGCAAAGCAACAATTTGCATAGTATTTGCATTGTATTACACATTATAAATAGTTGTAGAGATTATTTGAGGTTTATGAGAGGATGTACTTAGTTTATATGCTTAACACTGTGCCATTTTATATGAAACAACAGAGCATCCACAGATTTCAGCATCTGTTGTGTCTGAGTCATTCAGTCACATCCTACTCTTTGTGACCCTGTGGACTATAGCCCACCAGGTTCCTCTGTCCATGAGATTTCCCAGGCAAGAATACTGGAGTAGGTTGCCATTTCCTTCTTCAGGGGATCTTCTGATCCAAGGATCAAACCTGCTTCTCCTCCATCTCCTGCATTGGCAGGCACATTCTTTACCACTGAGCCACCTGGAAAACCCAGAGGGTCCTGAAAACATTCCCCTTAGGATCCCAAGGGATGATTGTGTATCCAGTACTTGTTAGTCACTTCCACAAGGTGACCCACAGGCACTTCATACAATATATTTAAAGTTGAAATGTGACAGATACTGAGAAATGGCTCCCACTGTTTCAATCTCCTTCTAGCAGAGCTGAAGAGAGACTGCATTTCCCAGACTTTTTTTTTTTTTTAAACAGGTATAGTTATAGGAGTGAGACTAGTAGAAATGTTTGCTTCATCAATGTGTGGCATTTCCAGAGAGGCACGGTAAATGACATGTGTGTGTGTGTGTGTGTGTGTGTGTGTGTGTGTGTGTCGGAAGTTGTCCTGTGATAACTCAGATTACAGCCAGCTCCTTGAGCCCTCTGAGGGATTTTGCAGGAAACTTTACTAAATCCCCTTCTTGTTTAACTAGACAACATGGCTTCTATTTTCTTCAAGTGAACCCTGATGAATGTCATTTGATACCATTTCGCATTGCATCCAAACCTGCTTCTTTTCAGGTATCCCTTCTCTTGCTGAATGGTACTGCCAACCATGTACACCCAGCCATCCGATGGGGATATTGATTTTTTTAAACTTAAATCTAAGTCCATCTGCCCCAGGAAAACATTTTCTCAATGCTCTCCAGAGCAGCCGTGACCACTCCTTTTTCTGTGCCAACTGTCCAAACTCATACCATAGTTTTATAACTATACTTATTTGCTGCCATTTTCCTATGGAGGAATAAGACTGATGTTGATCAGTTGACTGAATACAACACCTTTTAATCATAAAATGATGTTACTACCTAACAGGAGACATCACTACAGAAGAGATCCATTGGCCTGGAAAGATGCTGTCTCTCCCTCCTTACCCTCATCACAACCCTGTTCGCAACCTGGTCCATCCATCTGACTCCTGCATAGGCAGAAACCAAGGCCCTGCAGGCAAGAATAAAATACTCCCTCCTGTATTCTGAGCATCTAGTCTTCCAAAAAGTCTATGTTTCTGAGTGAATAAAGAAACAAATCCTCCCAAACACACATGAATTCATCACTCATGTTGTTCTTAAGAGAATTTGTAAGATTTGAGTTAAAAAAAATCCATTGTAATGTGAGCATGTTTGTGGTGGGCCCTTTGAGACATGGTTCCCAGTGTCTCCACCACCTGCCTCCTCTCCGTCCACACTCCTGCGTCATCACTTCCCCTTGAACCTGGGTTGAACGCAATGACGTAATGCAAATGAAGAGGGTGTGGCAAAGTAGTGGGGTGATGTACTCTGGCTTGGTTATAAAAGATCATGGCGTCCCTCTCTGGATCTTTGCACAGGTTGGCTCTGATGCAAAGGTCACCTGGCCAGGAACTGAGGGAGGCTTCCATCCATCACCCAGCTAGAACCCAGACCCTCAAAGTCACAGCCTTAAAGGAGCCAAATCCCGTCTACAACCACTGAGTGAGCGCGGATGCAGATCCTGCCCCATTTGAACCTGGAGATGACTGTAACCCTCAATGGCAGCCTTGTGAGGGGCCCCACAGCAGATGAGCCCAGGTCACTGATCTGCCGAACATACTAGAAAATACATGAGTATTGTTTTAAGTCATTTATTTTGGAGACATTTGTTTAGTAATAGATAAATAATGAAGTGCTCATGTTTTGCATACAATTAAAAATTTAGAGAAGGAATACATGAAAGAAATGATTAGCATGATCGATTTTGTTTTTGGTCTGATGTGCTGATCATGACACATGGGTTCTGTGTTTGTGGGAGTGCATGAAACAGCAGCATGACAGAGTGAAAAGAACTGATTTTTTTTTTTTTAAGAAAGAGTGAAAAAGAACTCAGCGCAAACTTAAGCTCTGCCAGTAAAGGTCTGTTGGAATTTTGATTAATTTCCAAATCAATTCATACAAATATTGTGTCTCTCACTACCATAAGGATAAATGGGAGAGTGAACCCGACAATAAATCTTGAATCATAGGGTTACAAAGTGTCAGAGCTCGAGGAAATATTGCTGTGGTAACCTGATGTCATAGGATTCCTTAAACTCACTGCAAATTTTTCTGTACAGGAGAACATGTAAACTGAAAAAGCTACACAAATAAAATAAATAAACTTTTAAGTGGTAATCTATTTTCTGTGTCATCCTATACAAGGCATCCTCTCCATGTGATCAGAATTCTCTTTTATTTCTCTGACCCATAACAAAGGAACAGACTCTCCATCATGGAGAGTCCTCTAAAATCAGAGTGTTCCTAGGATATTTAAAGTGGAAAGAGCTAGTGCCCCAAAGAGAGCAATGAGCTTTTATGGGAAATGACATTTAGCGTATGAGATCTGATCCTACATAATACAATTTTCTCTTTGAACAGTGACCAATAAAACTCAATTCCATTGTGATAATATTTTTATTTGCAGTCTATTTTAGGGTTGTCATTAATCATGTGTTCAGACAGTAACAAGACTCCCAGAAAAGTGAAGATTTAAATATGTGAATATGGCCTCCTGAAAATTACCAAGGCAGTAAAATTTTACAAAGTATCTATATCACTAAAAGTGAATTTTATTTTTAGTGCCTAGATTTAAAAAAATAAGCTTTGCACTTCTAAATGTATTTATTGAAGCACAAGGTAAGTGCAACTTGCCCTTTCTTAAACATAATTTTCTTTTTTTTCCAATCTCCTCCCATTTTTCTTCTTAACTTAATGGTGATCATCTTGAGGCTATATGAAATGATAATTGGGAAAGCCATTGCATTCGTGAAAGACTGTCCAGATTTGAGCTGTTTAGTTCAACTGAGACTACATACTGTGTTCTAGTCACTAAAATCACTAAAAATCTCTTTCAATTGTAAGTGTTACTATTTAAGATCTGGTAGCAGTTTGCTTTTCTAATACTGTAGAACTCTGTATCTTTGGATTTTCTCAATTTTTATAGACATCTATTTGAAAAGCAGTCCTGTTCTTGTCTGAACCTTTTTTTGTAATACTGTGCTAAGTAAAATCAATATAATTTGATATGCAAATATTCTAACTTTTTCCAGCTGTTTCTTCTAGAGCTACAGAAATCAAGTTGACTGAGGGCAACCATTTACTAAATATTCTATTACAGTAAGACAAAGTTCTTCACTCCTCTGGCCTAATGTATCTTTACCTGCCACCCTCAAATCAGTCACTAAACCAACACCAAGGTATTGGCTTCTATAATAGTTGTGGGGCAGCTTGTGCTTTCGAAACAAATAAATCTTCACACCTCAGTAGCTTAACATTATAAGTATTTATTTTTAAGTTATCTGAAGTCCAATATGGTGTTCAGCGGTGGCTTTCTAAAGATAAGATAGGACCCACTGCAGTGTCTCTATTTAGTTTTTCCACTATAACCTAGGATAATGGAGTCCCAGGCACCAATGGACAAGGAGGAAGGGATAAGAAACCATTTGTCAGAAGCTATTATAATACAGGCCAAGAAATAGTATATGTCATGTTCATCTACATTTTCATTGGCTAGAAATAAGTCACACAGAGTCATATGAGCTATGATGAAGGCTGGGAAATGTTATCTAGCAGTGATTCAGGGATAAGAGTAAACACATCTGTGAATATCTAGGCAGCCTCTACCACATTTACAGAAAAATAAATAGCTAACATGCTAGTCTATTAAAGGAAGAAATGGAACTTTACAGTAAACTCATTAATCTGACACAGCTCATTTTTTATGTGTCTGTCTAAACCATCCTCTTAGAATCTGCTGGAATGAATCTAGCTGGGGCCTGGCTTGAGCATGGTGGTGAGGAAGCTCATGACAAGTTTAAAGAGAATGGGACCAAGGGTGTTTCAAGGCTGGTTTCAAAGACCAAAGACAAATGGACATCATGCTGGTCTTTCTATCAGGGCATTGATCAAAAATGGATGGGAAGAGAAATGAAAATCAACTTAGAGACTTCGCTGGTGGCTCAGTGGTAGAGAATCCACCTGCCAATGCAGGAGACATAGGATCAGTCCCTGGACCAGGAAGACTTCTCATGCTGCAGAGAAACTAAGCCTGTGGGTCACAACTATTGAGCCTGTGCTTTAGAGCCTGGGAGCCACAACTATGGAGCTCACGTGCTGCAAATGCTAAAGCCCGTGTCCCTCGAACCAGAGCTCAGTAACAAGAGAAGCCATGGCAATAAGTCCATAAACCCGCTCGCCACAGCTAGAGAAAAGCCTACATAGCATAGCCTAAAACAAATAAATTAATGATTAAAAAAAATAATAAAAACAACTTTAAAAGTCAAAACTCAGGGCTGGGTACTCTGAGAAGGCTTGGCTCAGATGCTAAAGAATCCACCCGCAATGCAGGAAACCCAGTTTTGATCCCTGGGTGGGGAATATCCCCTGGAGAAGGGAATGGCAACCCACTCCAGTATTCTTGCCTGGAAAATTCCATGGAAAGAGGAGCCTGGTGGGCCACAGTTCATGGGGTCGAAAGGAGTTGGACATAGCTGAGTGACTAACACAAATGAGTGACTAACACTTAAGGATGCTAAAGATCAAAATATATGGACTAGGGATGGAAGAGCAGAGTAGGCAAACATGTCTGAGATGTTTCCACAAAGTCCAAGGCCATTTTCCTAAGGATTCTTAACTCCTGTTGGAAGTGGAGAATGAGTTTTTCAGAGCTCTGAGTGCATCAGGATAGCACCGACTGTAAGCGACAGAGCTTTGTTTTCTTCTTTGTAAACATGTCATAAATCCTCAAAACCTAAATGGGGAAAATGTTCACAAGTACTAGCATCGCCTTCACTGTCACATTTTTCCTGGCTTTGCAGAGGTTAAAGGGATTATGGCGTGGCAGCTTCCAAGCCTGGAAAAAAGAGGTAATCAAATTGGCTCACATCCCAGGGAAACTGTGAGGTCTTGCTGAACTTGAATGCCAGCGGAAAGAAGCATTTTGAAATGCAAACTGGGAGGGAGAAGTCCAGAAACTCTGTGACCAGGAACTGTCTCTGAGAAGTGACTTTAAACACAGGGTTTCCGCCCAACTCAGAAAGGTTACTCCCCTGGTTTCCTCCTCCAAGTCGTATAGAAAATAGGACATTGATCCTCACATTGTATTTTTACCCTGACCTTTCCAGTCATCCAGACAAGATTTAAGAAATGCAGGAGGAGCAGTCACTGCCTGACCATGGGTGTGGAACAGCATAAAGGGGAAAGAAGGCTGCAGTGGGGATCCAAGGACCCTAACTGGAGTCCAGGCCAACCAGTGTTTGGCCAGCAGCCAGTCACTTGACGTCGCTGAGCTTTAGCTCTTTCATCTCCAAGATGTTTACAGGGCATTCCTCAAGAGCAAGGACAGTATTACCTTTCCTATGTGTCCTCAGGCTCAGTGCAAGTACTCAGTAAATAATTACTGAGATCATAAACAAGGAAACAAACAAATGACGTTCCAGATCATGGGTGTGTTGGTGTTTGGATTACAGTAAGATTATTCATAAGACTTTTAATAAAGTTATCATACCCATGTTCTACAAGTTAGTATTCCATTAAACTTGATCCTTAAAAAGGCAGATTCCATGGGGGATAGCGGTTTAATCAGTCATATATCCCTATCTACATCTTATTTTTCTACAGAATTCCTTAAACCAAAGCAACAAGCTCTGGCTGGATGGCAGGCAGGCACAGGGCTGTGAACTCTGAGAAGACTTGGAGTCAGATGATAAAGAATCCACCTGCAATGCAGGAGACTCAATTTTGATCCCCGGGTTGGGAAGATCCCCTGGAGAAGGGAATGGCCACCCACTCCAGTATTCTTCTCTGGAAAATACCAAGGACAGAGGAGCCGGGTGGGCTACAGTCCATGGGGTCGCAAGAAGTCGGACGTGATTGAGTGACTAACACTTTCACTTTCAGCTGGAGAGTAAATCAGCACCCTCTTGTCCGTGAGAAGCCCTTCTTTGTCTCTCAAGGTTTTCTGTCCTCTTTAGAGGGCTGTGCAGCTCTGTGACAGGCACTCAGTAAGAAGGGAAAAGGTCTGATAAGGTCCTCTTGTCCTCGTCATCATTCTGCGTCAGGTTCCCAACTATATCACCTTTGACTCAGGGACCTCAACCTGGGGCTCGGTAATAACCTAGGAGGGTGGGATGGGGAGAGAGGTGCAGGGATGTTCAAGTGGGAGGTGACACGGGTAAACCTATGGCTGATACATGTTGATGTTTGGTAGAAACCAGCGCAATACTGTAAAGAAATTACCCTTCAATTAAAATAAATAAAATCAAATAAATCACAACCTAAATTTGATTGTTGGAGGAGACTCTTGAGAGTCCCTTGGACTGCAAGGAGATCCAACCAGTCCATCCTAAAGGAAATCAGTCCTGGGTGTTCATTGGAAGGACTGGTGCTGAAGCTGAAACTCCAATACTTTGGCCACCTGATGCAAAGAGTTGACTCATTGGAAAAGACCCTGATGCTGGGAGGGATTGGGAGCAGGAGGAGAAGGAGACGACAGAGGATGAGATGGCTGGATGGCATCACCGACTCGATTGGCATGAGTTTGAGTAAACTCAGGGAGTTGGTGATGGACAGGGAGGCCTGGCGTGCTGCGATTCATGGGGTCGCAAAGAGTCGGACACGACTGAGCAACTGAACTGAACTGAACTGAAACTTGATTCAATAATTGGTGAGATAGCCACATCTATGTACTCATCAACAAAAGCATAAATTCAATAGTAAGACAATGTCTGTAACAGATAGGCCGTGCACTTAGATTCAGGGGGAGTTCAAGGCCTGGAGTTGGCAGAAAATGCTTCCTGGATCTACGACCATAACACCCTGAACACACCCGATCTCGTCTGATCTCAGAAGCTAAACAGGGTTGGGCCTGGTTAGTACTTGGATGGGAGAAAAGCTTCTTGGATGCAGAGGTACTTGACATGCATCTTGAAAGCTGCTTTGTATTAAGGAAGAATGAGACCTGAAAACACTTCTGGAGTGAGGACCTTGGGCAAGGAAAACCACAGAAGTTCATGTATGATACATGCAGGATGAGCTTGGTGGCTGGAGGTGACTATGCAGGCAGAAGAAGTGGAGACGAGAAAAGGGAGGTCAAGTGGGATCAGAAAGTGGTATTGCTTTTCTGCTGGTGATAGGAAGTCAGTGATTAAAGGCTTTTAAGGAGAGGACTGACATGACCAGACTAGGGTTTTAGAAAACATTATTCTGGTAACAGTGTTTGGAAAATAATTACACAGGCAAATAGTAGAAATGGGAAATGAATATGGTTGAAGTGTGTTACCCACCTAAGCTCTGGAATGCACTCTTGGACCAAAACAGCCCTGGGGTCAAAACGGTCAGGTCAAGGCACGTGGTCAAAACATCCTGGTCCTATTATACAACAGTTGCTTGGGAATCCAAACGATGAGTCAGTCGTTACTGGAAGGAGTCTCAGTGGTGATGTTTAGGAAAATTCTCTGCACACAATCTGTTTAAGGAGTGAAAAGGGCAAAACACTTGGAATAATGATGACTGTCTGTGAAGTTGTCCGAAAAAGTGATCAGATAAAATTGGGTCTGGATAAAAGTTCTTCTAAGTCTTGAATGAACTACTTGAGTCAAATGATTGTCAGACTAATCCCATCTACTCTTGACATACAGACAGGTTGCATTAAGTGATGCCTGGAATGCATGCATTTCTCCATAATCCTTTGGTGGGTTTACAAACACAGGTTGTGACAGCCTCTTCTTTTTCTACTTCTCATACATGGTTTTGGCTCCAGGTATCTTGTGAATGAAGACAGTGGGTCAAGTGAAGGGTATATTGCTGCAATCTGTTAAAGAAAAGCAAATCCCAACGCCAAGAGCAGAGGAAAATTCTCCTGGGGAGTGAGCCAATGTCACTGTCTTTGCTTGGAGAAATGTGGCCAATAATTATATCCGAGCTGTGAAATAGAACGTTTCTCCCTCCTCCAGCTGGCAGAGGGATTTGGACCACATCTGTTAAATATTTATCAGTAGCGGATACTAGTTTATCTTAGTTTTACATTCATGCACTGATCATCAGAATTTTTATCTCATTAATCCAGAAAATTGCTAGTGGAACCTGATTTCTCTTATGGAAACTGGTATGCTTTGTAGATCAGAGGTAGGTAAAGAGAGAATGACCTTTGAGCCGATGAAATTGTACACATAGTGTGAAGATTTTCCCTCAATTGCTATATAAACATTTATTTATTTTCTTTAGCAACTCAAATCTGAATTGAACATTTGTAATTTTAGCTAACTTCCAACATATTGAGAAGGTGACTTAAATGTAAAATTTTTCATAGAATAATTTATGCTTCATGACATAGGGCTATGGTATTTGTAACTCTTTAGAGTTGCTATTTTGATGAGGGAAATTTGGTAGTAAGCCAATCTCAGAGGGTTTAACATTATGCCTTAATTCTCTCATCTTCTTCTTTTAACATTAACTGTAACTGGTATGACTCTAAACTTGATCATTTGAAACCACTACATTTAGTGAACTAGTTATTCTTCAAAAAATCTACCTATTTGATTTCTGGCAAGAATGTAACATGCAAAAGGAACAACAATATTTTTCCAATCTGTCCATTTAAATGGTTCAGCTCATTAACTTTATTTTCTGCAAAACTTTTTCCCAAATGGAAGAATTTTCTTTCATGGATAGGTTGAAATAAGATGGCAAAGGAGAGACAACTGCATCGTAAAGTGATGTTCATGTTGCATATCTGTAAATGTAGCCATTCATCCCTTCTAGCCTTATGGTTCCCCCTGATGTAAAACTGGGCTTTCCAGGTATCGCAGTGGTAAAGAAGCAAGGCATAAGTTGCAAGAGAGGCAGGTTGGATCCCTGGGTCAGGATGATTCCCTGGTGTAGGAAATGGCAACCTGCTCCAGTATTCTTGCCTGGAAAATTCCATGGACAGAGAAGCCTGGCAGGCTATGGCCCATGGGGCCGCAAAGAGTGGGACCCAACTGAGCAAAGGGAAGGAAAGGGATGTAAAACTGGGACAATCACATCTGTCCTGGAGATTCCACCATGGCATTAGGAAGAAAAAAAAATAATGGTGACAATGGTGCTGATCCTGACAGCTACAATAATACATGATGGGCACTTATTCCATTATAGGATTGTGCTATAAGCTCTGCAAACATTCATCATTTAAAGCTCATAAGAAACCTATGAGGGAGGTATATTTCCCATAATTGAAAAGTAGCTGCCAACTCCTGGAGTTTGATGCAATCAAGCCATAACATGTGAATGTTTTCACAGATTCTACAAATGTAGAACATCATAATTTTACAATTATAAACATAGACTTTCTTCTATAACTATTCATTTCATCTTAGATAATCTGTTTCCTATCAGAACAAATCATCAACTATGTGTTGAGTGTATGTGTAATCCAAGTCCTTGATAGAATGAAGAAAACACTTCCAGAGGGAGGGGGACTGGGCTCGGAGATAGCATTCAAGTGCGCGTTCCTCCTGATCAAGGGCCACACTATGTTTTAGGAACTTTAGGAATATCAAATTGATTTTGTTTGTGTGAATAAACACAAGCGTACATGGAGGAGGTTGAATTGAGGGACTCTAGAAGCTGTGTGCCCTAGACAACTCAGCTTTGTCTGGATAATTGGCAATAATGATTTTTATGCTGCTGAATTGTTATGAAGATCAGCACTTAAGAAAGTGAATCATTGTGTAGAGCAAAGGTGAAAATTTCCATCATACAAGCATGGAAACAGGCTCAGAGACACCACTCATGTGTGCAGCCTGAGTGGTAGGACTGGGATTCTATCGAAGAACTCCCCAAACCAAGTCTGCTTCTCTCACTTGTGATGTGCTGCCCTCCGTAGGAGTTTGATCCAATAAATCTCCACCATGCTGGCTATACCTCTGTCTTTCTACAACATTCATCTGCAACTAGAGTTATCACCTTCTTTGGCTTTAGAAGAGATACTCCCTTAATCAGGAGAAACATGGCCAGATGATGGTAAAAGCCACAGTTTCAATTTGACTCCTTCTGTATTCTCTCTTTTTCAGTGTTATAACCAGGCTCCATTTATACCCCAGCCCTGAATTCACTACCTCATCACCATACTTCTGTTCCTCCTATTCCCCCAGATCCTGATTTCCCTTACCCACTTCCCACCCCCCAGTTCCCAGATGATATCTCTGTACAGTGCTGAGCTTTTCATTCTTCAGAACTTATCCAAAATACTCTTTTCCTCCATCAATATATCCTTGAGCTCAACAACCAGATTTAATTGTACCACCCTTTTAATTTTAGCAGAATTTGTCTCTACTTATTTTATACACTCACTAGTTATTTTTTCCACCTTGTGTACTTGTATTAACGAACACCTTCCTAACTTGTTACACTGTAAGCTCTTTAAGAGCTGGGGTTACATGTTACATCTTTCTCTTGGCCACTTCTTTGGCCTTTTCCCCATCTCCACCTCCGAAACTCCTACAGGTCCTATCACACAGTTTATTTATTTAATTTTCAGATTCTTATATCCTCTAATAGGCTCCTAAGATGATGAGTGAATTTTTTTTCTTCTAGGAGTCTTTTTTCAACCTTTATTCAGATATAACTCTTGATATGAAAATGAAAAACAAAAGTGTTTAGCTTCTCAGTCATTTCTGGCTCTTTTGAGACTCTGTGGACTACAGCCCGCCAGGCTCCTCTGTTCGTGGAACTCTCCAGGCAAAAATACTGGAGTGGATAACCATTTCCTCCTCCAGGGGATCTTCCTGAACCAGGAATCAAACCTGGGTCTCCTGCATTGCAGGCAGATTCTTTACCATCTGAACCACCATGTATTCATTGTGAAAGTATCCTCATCAAACTGATGAACACATCCATCACTTCTTATACTTATCTTTTTTATTTATTTTGAGAACAAGATAAATTCTACTTTCTTAGGAAATCTCAGAGATACAATATGTTAATCAACTGTCACTATGTTACACATTTGCTATTCAGATCTTATTCATCTTACATGTGAAAATTTGTACCTTTTTGCCACCTTCTTTCTTTTTCTCCCACACCCCTCTACCAGCCTCTGGCATCCATCATTTTATTCTCTGTTTCTATGAATTCAATTTTTTTTCACTGCCTGTATAAGTGAGATCATGCAGTGTTTGTTTTTCTCTGTCTGGCTTGTCTCACTTAATGTAATGTCCTGTGGGTTCACCCATATTGTCACAGATGGCAGGGTTTCCTTCTATTTCAAGGCTGAATAATATAAATTTGTATATATATACAACTTTAATGAATTCATTAATTAGTTCTAAGAGTTTTTTCGGTGGAATCTTTGGGGGTTTTACATATAATATGACATCATCAGCAGATAGAGATAATTTACTTTTTCCTTTTTCAATTTAGATGCATTTTATATCTTTTTCTTGCCTAATTGCTCTAGCTAGGGTTTCCAGTACCACATTGAATAAAAGTGGCAAGGATGGGCATCCTTGTCTTGGTCCTGATCTTAGAGGAAAAGTGTTTAGCTTTTCACTATTGAATAATACTAGCTGTGGGCTTGTGAAGGATGACTCTTACTAATTCTTTTTCTTTTTTTTTTCCTAATTCTTTTTCTTAATGATTATTTGTTGAGATAAATAGAATTGGAAGTTCTAGTAACAAACAATGGTGATATAATAGATGCACAAAGTAGAGAGATAGCTCAGAGAATGGAGGGACAGATAATACTGAAAAAGGAAGAACTTCCAGGGAAGTCTCCCCAGAATGAATGGCATTTGAGCTGAGTTATGAGCAAGGGACAAAGGACATGAGGGAATAAGAAATGAGAAAAGAACTTCCCATGAAGAGCTGTTCAACTCCCCATCCAACAAATTCTTGATGTGGTGGTGGTGGTTTAGTCACTAAGTCATGTTCGACTCTTGCGACCCTATGGATCGTAACCCGCCAGGCTCCTCTGTCCATGGGATTTCCCAGGCAAGAGTACTGGAGTGGGTTGCCATTTCCTTCTCCAGGGGATCTTCCTGACTCAGGGATCGATCCCAGATCTCCTGAAGCTCAGGTGAACGCCTTACTGCTGAGCCACCAAGAAAGTTGTCTGTCCTTTTTCTGTGGCTGGCACAGAACACTTTGCTGGATTTAAAATAGTTAACAAGACCAAGTTGGCTACAAAAGTATGAAACAAATTGCAAAAACAGTCACTCTGAAAGGGAATAAAATATTGAAAAGCTTTTTAAATACCTTGGCCACTGTTTCTCACATGTAAAATATAAATCATAATAATGATGATAAAAATACCTAATTCACAGTGTTATGAGGAAGGTCAGGGAGATAAAATGGAGGAAAGAGATCATATACTTCAAAATTATCTCTAAATACCAGTTCTTCTCAGCCAGCAGAGAATAACTCTCACTATCACAGCACTCGTAATTTCGTTTAATTGCATATATCTTACATATAATACTCTTAAAAACTGAAGGAAAAAGAAATCACTGTGTAATACAAGTGGTAGGTTCTGAATGGAATCAGCAAGCAAGTCGAAATTACGAATCTAGTATAAGAAGTGAGAGATAAATGACCTGATATGTCCTGGGCTATCTTTAGCAAAAGTGGGAATTTCATTTAGGCAGTAATTAATTATAGGTGCCCCAACATTTTCATTTGTTATGATTAACTTGGCTTGGGTGATCCATCTTGTGTGTCAGCTCCAGGAGATAGGTGGGGTTTTCAGTCTGAGATGGAAATTATTTCAAAATTAATCAATCCTTAGCCCTTCTCTGATGACAGCATTTCCCTGTTACCAGGTCTTGAAGCTTGATTAGCAAGCTTGATATTTTATGTACATTCCACAGTAGCAAAAGGAATACCATGAATTATTTCATAAAAGTTTAACCTAGTGTTGAGACTAAGGCAAAATATCTCTTCTTTGGTTTGGGGGTAAAAAAAAGAAGGAAAGCTGATGCAATCATCATCTCTGCCTGTCCTCTTGGCTCACATCCTTCCACAAACGCTGGCTTCCTTGCTCTTTTCCAATAGATCAGGCAAGTCCATCTCTCAGATGGTTTGTACTTATTCCCTTGGCCTGGAATGTCCTTCCTGTTTGTACCCTTTATGTCTGTGAGGTCTCTCCTTGCCAAGTCATTTAGAATAGAATAAATCATCCCCTTTTCAAGTACTTCCTGTCCTCCTTCCCTCCTTTGTTTCTTCTCCATAGCTCTGATCAGACAAATGATATGATGATTTCACTTCTTAATTGTTTACTGTCCGTCTCCTCCTATCAATGCACACTTGTGTGAAGGCAGAGGTTCCGTCCCCCTGTTCCTTGCTGCGTTTCTCAAAGGAGAGTGATGCTTGCCAGAGAAGCCACTTGTCACAGAGCTTGGGAATAAATGAATGAAACTTTACATGTGATGGTCTTATCATGCTTTTCAAAATATTTCCATGTTGTAAAAATTAAATGTCTCCATGAACCACCTGCCAATGCAAGTAGATGTAAGAGACGTGAGTTCGATCCCTGGGTCGGGAAGACCCCCTGGAGAAGGGCATGGCAACCCACTCCAGTATTCTTGCCTGGAGAATTCCGTGGACAGAGGAGCCTGGCGGGCTGTGGTTCATAGTGTCGAAAAGAGTCAGACATGACTGAAGCAACTTAGTATGCACGCACACATGACATTTCTGATTTTCAGCATAACCATAACTTGCTAAGAACACAAACACTTAAATGTGGTTTCCAAGAGGTGATTATTTAAGTGCTGGAAGCTTCATTGTTTATTTTAAAATTTAGGTTTGAGTTTAAAATTCAACATATCCCCAAAGACAATAAATGGGGAGAATGATAGATCAAAATAATTACCCTTTTCTAACAGAATAAAAGGAAATAGAGTCAGTCTACTCATCCCTCAATTAACATATATCTTGGAGCACCTACAAGTGGTTTGCCTATTTCATGACCTGGAAGAAAGCCTTAATGTGTAAGTTGAAATGGCTTACCCTCTAGTTTCTTTGCGGGTAATACTGAGCATTAAGGATACACTATTGGGGGAGGGAGGCGGGAGGGGGGATCGGGATGGGGAACACATGTAAATCCATGGCTGATTCATGTCAATGTATGGCAAAAAACACTACAATATTGTAAGGTAATTAGCCTCCAACTAATAAAAATAAATGAAAAAAAAAAAAAAAAAGGATACACTATTGGAATTGGAAGACCACTTTAATATAGTTGCTGCTATATCCTAAAGGAAATCAGTCCTGAATATTCATTGGAAGGACTGATGCTGAAGTTGAAACTCCAATACTTGGCCACCTGATGTGAAGAACTGACTCACTGGAAAAGATTCTGATGCTGGGAAAGATTGAAGGCAGGAGAAGGGGATGACAGAGTATGAGATGGTTGGATGACACCACCGACTCGATAGACATGAGTTTGAGCAAGTTCTGGGAGTCGGTGATGGACAAGAAAGCCAGGCGTGCTGCCTTCCACGGGGTCGCAAAGAGTTGGACATGACTGAGAGACTGAACTGAACTGATGAACTCTCTGAATCACATTAGCCAGGTAAACTTTTGTTTCTGAGTATCAATGTCTCTCTCTATTAATAATATTAATAGTGCAGGGACTCTACATTCCTTCTCAAAACAAAATGGTAGATTTTACATCAGGAGGTAGGGCAGAGCCAAGCACATAAGCTTCTCAATAAACATTTCTTGGTTAGCAAACCTGAATCTCTTCTTTCACCCTAGTGGGGAGCAGCTCCTGCAGCTGCTAAAAGGTAATCCTCGTGCCCGAAAGTGAGCAGCATGGAGTAGTCCGGATGGAAGAAGATACAGAGAGGAACACAAACCCATTAGCAGCTGGAGGATAAACATCCTCCTACCGCCGGCAGCCCTTAGGCAGCCTGGTAATGGGGTTCTGGCGCCACCTGGTGATTCTTCTCAAAATTTCCCTGCAGCTCCAAGGACCCGCGTGACAGGCTTTTTTTCTGAAAAACACCCTTCAAATGAAGGCTCATCTGATGAGTCCATGAAACTGAAAAGATTTACTAATGGCGTTAAATATATAGCTCAGAGAATGGGAGAGGAAGCAAGTCTATTCTAAGAAAGATAAAGAAATGAAGAACAAGTGGCCCAAGCATTGTCTTTTCAAACAGTATTCCGACAGTGGCCAATTGTAAACCTGAGATGCTCTCTGTCTGGTTGAAACAGTTCAGTAATTTAATTTTTTATCACTGGTTTTCATTCACAACAACACAATTTGCTGTGCTTCTTTTGAGGCTTGATATGTGTGGAAGGCAGAGGAGCACAGGGGGTGTTCGGGCTCCATTCGGGCGTTTCCCCCGGAAGTGCACCGCGGACGGAGGGCGGTCGTTCTCCCGTGAGAAGTGCAGCGAGTGTTTCAGGAGCTCACAGGTGGAAGCACACACTCTGTGCACGGGGCGCCGGGCACACCTGAGAGGTGAGAAACGCCTGCAGGCGACTTAGAAGACGGTTCGAATTGGAAGATCCAAAGTGAAGAAACACGGTACTGTATATAAAGCAGAAAAGCAACAAGGACTGACTAGATACACAGGGAACTATATTCAATCTCTTGTTATTACCGATAATGGAAAAGAAGCTGAAAAGCATACGTATATGTATACACATATATGTATGGGCTTCCCAGGTGGTGCAGTGGTAAAGAAGCTGCCTGCCAAGGCAGGAGATGGAAGAGACATGAGTTCGATCCCCGGGTGGGGAAGATCTCCTGGAGGAGGAAATGGCAACCCACCGCAGTATTCTTGCCTGGAAAATTCCATGGACAGAGGTCCTGGCGGGCTACAGTCCATGAGGTCCCAAAATGTTGGACACGACTGAGTGTGAGCATGCACACACGCATAACCGAATCACTTTGCCATACACCTGAGACTAGCCCTGGGCTGTAAATCAACTAGACTTCAATTTTAAAAAGTGAAGAAAGATAATTTGAGGTGGAAGGAATCAGTGTGGGGGAGTGTAGGGACCAGGAAGGTCAGGATGTCCTTTGTGAGGATGGCTGGCTATACCTGCTAAGGTTCCTGCTCAGGGGTCAGGAGGGCTTCTCACAACCCTAACCCTAATTCAAGGGGCTGGACTTACTGCCCACAGAGGTGAGGGTTGTGGTATATTGGGAATTCATGGGACCAAAGCTTCATGTGAATTCAGTAAAAGGGAATGCTGCCATTTTATTAAAAATCTGCGACCTTTAGCATTAGCTGGAATTCAGCTCTGGGGATTTTTAGTTGGGAAGCATATTTATCACACTCATGTTAAGGTTTTCACCTTAATGATTTTTTTTTTTTTTTTTGAATGGGCAAATATATTTCAAAAGCTGCTAGTCAGCCTTGAGAGAAAATTGGATATAGAAAAAGTAGAAATATATACACTTTGTCTAGAGTAAGTCAGACAAATTAAAGTGTGGTCTTTTCCAGATTTGTGAATACTTTTGACATTTCCTGTGAGTCTGGATTCAGGGGAATCAATACAATGACTTAGGTGAATAAACATGCAGTGCCCGTAATAAGTACAAATGCGGAGAATCTGCTCACCACTTTGAAGCATAGATGGCTTAAATGTTTCCCACAGAATGAATATATGTCAGATATCAGAATTACTCTAGGAGGATTAAACATACTGGTTATGTTCTGCACTTTTAAAGAGACAACACAGATAAATGAATGGAAAAATATTTGTCATTTTTGGTTATCATTTACCTTTCAATGCTGAAAATTTTGTAATGTTACATGAAAAAGTAGAAATATACATTTTAAAAATTCAAATAATGTTTCCCATTTGTATGTTATTTTCATGTTTTCTAAACATGCTTTTAAGTCCTAGCCTTTCTGGAGAACATTCCAGATCCCCTTGAATCAGAGTGGATTTTCCAGGTGAATTTTATGATCTGGCAATTTAGGGAAACACTTAAGAAATTGCCCTCTCAAAATCCTCATCCAGTAGTTACTGATCATCTCCACAAGTGCGTGAACGATGGCTCAGAGAGCCTGAGTGGCCCAGGTCCCCAAAGATGGTACTGACTGCTGACTTAGGTCAGTCTGTGTGCCTCTGAAACCCCAGCTCTGCCCAGCAGTCCTCACTGCCCTGCAGTAGTGATGATTTGATGAAGGACAGTTTGGAAATCTATAAATAAAGCATTCCTTCTACAGATCCTAAGGCAGCATTTATACTGGACCATCTATGATGGACAGGGAAGCCTGGCATGCTGCAGTCCAAGGGGTCGAAAAGAGTTGGACACAACTGAGCGACTGAACTGATTACTGAATCAGGGGATGCAGAAAATTTCAGGAGGTAGGCCCTAACTATCCTCTCACAGGCAGGGCCAGGCCACGGTGTTAGAAGGCCTATAGATATGCATGGGGGTGATCTGGTTGGCTAGTGGGTTACGAAGCAAAGATCTCGGCCCTCAACTCTGCTGATGATCCCCAAAGCTGATCTTTAAGGGGCTGTAGGAAGGCAGCTTGGGATTGCCAGGCCCCTAATCAGAAAGCATTCATAAAGCAGACAATGGCCTTCAGAAAGATTTCCTGGGCAAACTCCCTTCTTATAACTCACAAAAGAAAACTGTATAGGTGCTATTTGACACCCATAATGTTTTTAGTTTAGAGATCAAACCAGTCAATCCTGGTTTGATTGGAAACCAGGAAATCAACCCTGAATATTTATTAGAAGGACTGATGCTGAAGCTGAAGCTCCAATACTTTGGCCACCTGATGAGAAGTGTTGACTCACTGGAAAAGACCCTGATGCTGGGAAAGACTGAGGGCAGGAGCAGAAGGGGGCAGAAGAGGATGAGATGGTTGGATGGCATCACTGACTCAATGGACATGAGTTCGGGCGAACTCCAGGAGATAGGGAAGGACAGGGAAGCCTCGCATGCTGCAGTCCATGGGGTTGCAGAGTCAGACACAACTTAGTGACCAAATAGCAACAATGAATATTTAGTTAATTATTGTTCAAGTTTGATCACTCCTGAGGAATGAATGCATCTTTTAAAGATCAGATTAGAACTCAGTTAGAATGGGAACATGTATAAACAAAATTGCAACTTAGAATGGGTTTTCTTAAAAATCAAACAGGATTTATCTCTGGGCTTTCTATTCTGTTCCATTGGTCTATATTTCTGTCTTTGTGCCAGTACCACACTGTCTTGATGACTGTGGCTTTGTAGTAGAGTCTGAAGTCAGGCAGGTTGATTCCTCCAGTTCCATTCTTCTTTTTCAAGATTACTTTGGCTATTCGAGGTTTTTTGTATTTCCATACAAATTGTGAAATTCTTTGGTCTAGTTCTGTGAAAAATACCGTTGGTAGCTTGATAGGGATTGCATTGAATCTATAGATTGCTTTGGGTAGAATAGCCATTTTGACAATATTGATTCTTCCAATCCATGAACACGGTATGTTTCTCCATCTGTTTGTGTCCTCTTTGATTTCTTTCATCAGTGTTTTATAGTTTTCTATGTATAGGTCTTTTGTTTCTTTAGGTAGATATACTCCTAAGTATTTTATTCTTTTTGTTGCAATGGTGAATGGTATTGTTTCCTTAATTTCTCTTTCTGTTTTTTCATTGTTAGTATATAGGAATGCAAGGGATTTCTGTGTGTTAATTTTATATCCTGCAACTTTACTATATTCATTGATTAGCTCTAGTAATTTTCTGGTAGAGTCTTTAGGGTTTTCTATATAGAGGATCATGTCATCTGCAAACAGTGAGAGTTTCACTTCTTCTTTTCCTATCTGGATTCCTTTTACTTCTTTTTCTGCTCTGATTGCTGTGGCCAAAACTCCAAATCCACGAACCTATGGACACCTTATCTTTGACAAAGGAAGCAAGGATATACAATGGAAAAAAGACAACCTCTTTAACAAGTGGTGCTGGGAAAACTGGTCAACCACTTGCAAAAGAATGAAACTAGAACACTTTCTAACACCATACACAAAAATAAACTCAAAATGGATTAAAGATCTAAATATAAGACCAGAAACTATAAAACTCCTAGAGGAGAACATAGGCAAAACACTCTCCGACATAAATCACAGCAAGATCCTCTATGACCCATCTCCCAGAATATTGGAAATAAAAGCAAAACTAAACAAATGGGATCTAATGAAACTTAAAAGCTTTTGCACTACAAAAGAAACTATAAGTAAGGTGAAAAGACAGCCGTCAGATTGGGAGAAAATAATAGCAAATGAAGAAACAGACAAAGGATTAATCTCAAAAATATACAAGCAACTCCTGCAGCTCAATTCCAGAAAAATAAATGACCCAATCAAAAAATGGGCCAGAGAACTAAACAGACATTTCTCCAAAGAAGACATACAGATGGCTAACAAACACATGAAAAGGTGCTCAACATCACTCATTATTAGAGAAATGCAAATCAAAACCACAATGAGGTACCATTACACGCCAGTCAGGATGGCTGCTATCCAAAAGTCTACAAGCAATAAATGCTGGAGAGGCTGTGGAGAAAAGGGAACCCTCTTACACTGTTGGTGGGAATGCAAACTAGTACAGCCACTATGGAAAACAGTGTGGAGATTCCTTAAAAAACTGGAAATAGAACTGCCATATGACCCAGCAATCCCACTTCTGGGCATACACACTGAGGAAACCAGATCTGAAAGAGACACATGCACCCCAATGTTCATCGCAGCACTGTTTATAATAGCCAGGACATGGAAGCAACCTAGATGCCCATCAGCAGATGAATGGATAGGGAAGCTGTGGTACATATACACCATGGAATTTTACTCAGCCGTCAAAAAGAATTCATTTGAACCAGTCCTAATGAGATGGATGAAACTGGAGCCCCTTATACAGAGTGAAGTAAGCCAGAAACATAAAGAACATTACAGCATACTAACACATATATATGGAATTTAGAAAGATGGTAACGATAACCCTATATGCAAAACAGAAAAAGAGACACAGAAATACAGAACAGACTTTTGAACTCTGTGGGAGAAGGTGAGGGTGGGATGTTTCAAAAGAACAGCATGTATACTATCTATGGTGAAACAGATCACCAGCCCAGGTGGGATGCATGAGACAAGTGCTCCGGCCTGGTGCACTGGGAAGACCCAGAGGAATCGGGTGGAGAGGGAGATGGGAGGGGGGATCGGGATGGGGAATAAGTGTAAATCTATGGCTGATTCATATCAATGTATGACAAAACCCACTGAAATGTTGTGAAGTAATTAGCCTCCAACTAATAAAAAAATTAAAAAAAAAAAAATCAAACAGGAGACTAGTATATCTCCAGTCTCTATTATTTGAGTTGGGTCCTATAGTCTAGTGGGGCTTCCTCAGTGGCTCACTGATAAAGAATCTGCCTGCAATGCAGGAGAGGCAGGAGACACCGGTCCCATCTCTGAGTCAGAAAGATCCCCTGGAGGAGGGAACAGCAACTCACTCCGGTATTCTTGCCTGGGAAATCCCATGGACAGAGGAGCTTGGTGGGCTATATCCCATGAGGTCACAAAGAGTTGGAAAAGACTAAGCACACATACACATATAGTCTACTGTATCCTGAAAGTCAAATAAAACCAGTCTCTAAAGAGGATTAATCTGTAGGTGAGAGATTGAAAGTGATTTTCCTTTTCTGCGTGGTTTTGGAGAGGACACCTTCAGAGGTTTAGGAGCTGAATTCTGGGCAGGTAACAAGAGACTAGGCTAGTGTGCTTAACGAACTTAATTTTTAATTTTTAAATAAGAACATGGTTTTGGAAACAATCTGACAGAGAAAATGCTCAGATCTTGAAGCAATTACATTAGTAGACCAAGGGAATACAGGATGATTTTTTTCATTGTCTGATATCATTTCATAATATGTGTCCAAAATAGCTAGTCAGAAATAGTGTTTTAACTATATATATATTCAATATATTTATCATATAGCATATACTATAGTAGACATACTATTCTATATACTATACACCAATCTATTTACCTAACTAGTATTATAGATCAAATATTTTGATTCTATGACTAAATAAATCCTAATTTTTCTAGATGGATCCCATGGAAAAACTTTTATTATTTAGGTACTTGATTAGGTTCACACCAATCTAGCTTTAATTTATTGCAATGTCCCCAAATCACAGTAATTTTGGGGGTGCAAGGAGATTGAAAAAAGGAAGGAGGCAGGAGCCCGGTCTGGGGTTTGCTGAGGAAAATCTCTTTTAGATAAACATAGCAGGCATCACCCAGATACAGAACCAAGTCTTTTCTTCTCTGTGGAAGATGGAGAAGGATGCAGGGCTGGAAAAGGTCACTTTTCAGAAGGAGAGCATTCCAGCCTGGCTGGTCTGGTTGGTGGGACTGTGGTTTGCACTGGCTTAGCCCATCAGACACCTGCATATTCCATCACTGTAAGTGCCAGGTTTGTGCCCAGCACTGATGTGGGTAAGGTAGAGAATACACGGGCTCTGGCCCTCAATGGATCTGATGCTCCGTTGTGTTGCTGACTGTCAGACTTGATGGAAAGTTTTGATGGAAAGGTCTTTGAATGCATTTCCTCCTTTGTAAAGTAAGTGAAGTGAAGTCGCTCAGTCATGTCCAACTCTTCGCGACCCCATGGACTGTAAGCCTGCCACACTCTTCTTCCATGGGATTTTCAAGGCAAGAATACTGGAGTGGGTTACCATGTCCTTCTCCTTTGTAAAGTAGGGATAATGGAAATGACTTCACAGGATTGTGAAGAGGATTAGAGATGATGTGCATAAATTTGCCCACCTGATATGAAGAGCCGACTCATTGGAAAAGACCCTGATGCTGGGAAAGATTGAAGGGAAAAGGAGAAGGGGGCAACAGATGATGAAGTAGGTAGTTAGTATCACTGACTCAATGGACATGGATTTGAGCAAACTCCTGGAGATGGTGAAGGACAGAGGAGCCTGATATGTTGCAGTCCATGGGGTCACAAAGAGTCAGACACAATTTAGTGCCTGAACAACATATAACATAATCTGCATGGGCCTCACACAGAGTAGACACTCAGTGGGCCATCAGTCTCTCTCTCTCTCTTTCTCTGTTTCTCTCTCTGCCTCTGCCTCTCTCTCTCTCTTACATACATGCGTGCGCGCACACACACACACACACACACACACACACATACATACACACACTCCAAGTCCTGCTCCAATATAACAACAAACTGTGACTTTTTTTTTTTTTTTCCCTACCCTTGTCATTGCTGCTGCTGTAACCATGATCCACTAGGTCAGACCACTAGTGTTTACTCAAGGATTATGTACCTACTTCCTCATAACTGAGGATATCAAGGAGGATGACTCATCTTGCAAAATTTTTTAAATATGTGAAATATTACTCGGCCAGAGGTCATTTTAAAATGATCTACCTTCCAGCTCTCTGTTGTCAATGGAGATCTTAAAACTTTTATTTGTTCTTAATAAAGAGGTTGTAGGGTTGATTTTTTTTTTTTAATTTTTTATCCAAGCTTCTTGGCTTCAGTTTAAACATTTTTCTCTTTAAAAACATTTGCAGTATGCTAGTTTCCCTGGTAGCTCAGGTGGTAAAGAATTTGCCTGCAATGCAGGAGACCTGAGTTCGATCCCTGGGTTGGTAAGATCCCCTGGAGAAGGAAATGGCTACCCATTCCAGAATTCTTGCCTGGGACGTCCCACGGTCAGAGGAGCCTGGCGGACTACAGCCCATGGGGTCACAAGGGGTAGACATGCCTGAGAGACTAACACACACTAAGCATGTCCGGTGAGGCATGTGATGGTTTTCAATATGCCAGGTCTGGAATGCAGAGGGCTCTGGCAGGTACCCTTGCCCCATACTAACTGCCAAGCAGGTTTCAAACAAGAAGGTAGTAACCGACTAGCAAATCCCACTGAATATTTGGGGTATACTTGCATGTCAGTTCCGTAGTCCTATTTCATGTTTCTTCTACTTTGTCGTTAGACATGTTTTCTATAAAATGTATAAGTTTCCTGGCCTCCTTGACCTGGGCTTCTTAAGACTTCTGCAGTGTTTCTCCCATCTCCCCAAATCAAGATGGTTCTTGTCAAGTCCCTACTTAGACTCGATTTCTGCTTATTAAGCCCCTGGCTCACTGCTTCTTGCCGACCATCTTATGTGTAACTTCCCTGGACTTTCATTGTACTCTGATCCTGACAGATAGTGCTGTTTGCTTTTGAGCAGCCATTTTTCATTTCCTTCCTTGCTAACAGAAAGCAAAAATGATTTTTTGCTCACCAGATGAGTGGCGGGGCATGAAAGGAAGGAAGGAAGGAAGTTGCTTTGCCCAGTCCTAATATTTTTGTTTAGTGGAAACCAGTCTTGTGATCCTAGTTCTCTCATCTGAGGATGAAGTGGGCTGGATGAATAGTGAGATATAAAGGTATATGTTTTCAATTTTTCTTGTTAAGACTTTCTTTCTTCATAGACTGAAAATCTGTGGAGAAAAGGGCTACACACACTTTTTTTCCCCTTTGCTGCTCCTTCCTTCCCCTTGTGAGGCTGCTGTGCAGCCATCATTTTATGAACAGGAATAAGAGACCAAGAATCACAGAGACACCCACCAACACCTCATAGCCTGATGCTAATTAACAAATCTGGGACCATCTTCCTCTAAGCATCTCCCAAACACAGCATTCGTGTCAGATTGGATATATGCTTATAACTCTTTGGGGCTTCCACACACTAACAGTCACTGTATCCTTGCCTTACTCTTTTCCGGGCTATGGGTTCCCAGCCGCAGGGTGAGTACAGTACAAGAGCTCACAATTAGAGGAAGAGGAAAATGGACAGAGAATGGCCTTCTGTTAGGAGAAAAGTCCTGAAAGCAATGCTTTTTGTTTGTAATTTTAATAGCATTTTGTCCTCAACCTACAGGAGAGTTTAGTATTATTAGTCCTATTCCCTTGTAGCTCAGTCAGTAAAGAATCTGCCTGCAATGCAGGAGATTCGGATCCTGGGTTGGGAAGATCCCCTGGAGAAGGAAATGGCAACCCCCTCCAGTACTCTTGCCTGTGAAGGAGGAAACGGACAGAGCTGGACTCCATCTTAGGCCAGGCTGCGAACATTAGGCTACACGCATGGTCACCCTCCCAGTGGACTCTGAACTTTGCGCCCAGTGTCTATAGAAATGGCATACTAATGGAAAACCAGATCCCCAGGAAAAAAGAGCCTCAGGACTTGTACTAGACTCTCCGTAGCCTATAAGAATATGCTAATTATCTCTGTAACAGAACAAAGTCGTAAATACCATTATGTTTATCGGGATATGACCACAGGCCTATTGATAAATGTCCACTGTTTAACTATCTAGGTTTATGACACATGAATCATGGGTTAAGTTTGTTCATATCTCTTTTTTACCTTGTCCAGACTAGTTTCAAGGAATTTGGGGAGGTGGGTTTTAGCACATACACTTAGGGTATATAAGGTTTTCACAAAAACTGGTCGGGGTCCTTGGCTAAGAGGAGACTCTGGCTTGGGCCTGCCGGTGTAATAAACTGCACTCCACTATCTGCATTGTCATTCTGAGTGAGTTTGTTTCCCAGAACACGTGGCTACAACATCTGGAAACCCCATGGACGGAGCAGGCTAGTAGGCTACAGTCCATGCAAAGAGTCAGAGACTACTGAGCAACTTCACTTTTTTTTTACAACTCTGCTCTGTGTGATAAGGATGAAATCTGAATCCTAACATGATTTTCAAGACCTACATGATATTATTGTATTATTAACAATTTTTACTTAAAATTCCCCAAATGTTCAAGGTTCCTCTCCCTTTTTGATCTTTGCTTATGCCATTCCCTCTGCCTGGAGTGTTCTTCTTCCTGTTTTCATCTGGGTAAATCCTATTTCTCAGAACTGTGCTAGGACATCACTTTATCTTGAAAGCATCCTATAATCTCCAGTAAGTCAGATATGTTACCCTTTATATTTAAATTGAACTTGTATGTGCCTATTTCTTGTGCAAATTGCTGTTCCCTTGTGAGCTGCATTCCTTGAGCTGAGAGCAGATTCCTGCTCCACTGGGGAATAGTCCTTATCCATCCTCATTCTTGAGGACACAACAGACTTAACTTGGGTTTCAACTTCACATGGTGTATCAGGTGCTGTAGGGCTTGAGGAGGGGAATTTACATTCTGAAATCTCCATTGATGATTATAATGTGCATTCCTGGCGATAAGCCAGAATAACAAGTGCTCAAAAGTATCTTGTGTAAATTCTGTGCCTGTTCCTTGATTGGTAAACAGAAGACTAAAGTGAAGTTGCTCAGTTATGTGTGACCCCATGGACTGTAGCCCACCAGGCTCCCCCGTCCATGGAATTTTCCAGGCAAGAGTACTGGAGTGGTTTGCCATTTCCTTCTCCAGGGGATCTTCCTGACCCAGGGACTGAACCCAGGTCTCCTGCATTGCAGGCAGGCACTTTAGCATCTGAGCCACCAGGAAAGCCCAACAAAAGACTAAAAACACAAACAAATAACCTAAAATGCTCAATATTCTCCACCTAGTTATATGGGCTAATTCAGTACCATCATAATCACTGAAACCAAGAATATTGTTTAGAAGTCCACAGTAAAACAAAGAAAGCAAAATATAAGTAAGCCAGACTATCCACAAGTATTTCAACTCTAAAAGGTCACTGCACATTCCAATACTGGTCAGAGAATTAAATAGTATAGGAATGCGCTAAATCAGTTTCTGAGTGAGTGTCTATGTTCCTTGAAAAGCATTCAGATTAGATATTTTTATCAGAACTTAGAAGGAATTGATGATTTAAGAAAGAAAATCAGTAGACTGGAATAAGAGTGAGGATAAACTCTTTGAAAACTACATTTTATTCAAATGTAACTTTTCTATTTCTGATAAAATCCCTTGTAGGGTGTGCACATGCGGGGGTTGAATTCCTTAGGAGACAGAATGCTTCTGGAGAAATGGGAGCTTAGAATAGAGAAAACAGGTCACTAGCAGATGTCTTGCCTGGGGATAGAGAACAAAGAGTAATTTCAGATGGCATCCTGGAGAGGGTAGAGGAAATCCACTCATAATTATAGATTACATGGGTAAACATTAACTCTATTGAAAATCCCTGCAAAACAGAGTCCTTTCATAAACTGTCAGAGATGGTGCTGATAATTTAAAATGAAAGAGCTTAGATATACCTAAATAGAAAAAGAAAAAAAAAAAAAGTCTGAACTTGGAGAAAAATGATTTTCTATTCACAGAGCTACAGTTGGCAAAGAGAAGCATTATCATAAAATTTATGTTAAAATGGACATAAACAGGGACCTCCATTTTGAAAGGGAATGTTATAGTCTTGAAGGAGTATGAATGGACAGAAAAAAGAGGTTGAAACCATCTTGTAGTGTAACCCTAAAATATCTGTCCTTTAGAAAGGACACGATTTGGAGTTATCAGGACTTTCAGTCAAAGCCTGGATCTTCTAGACTTGACATGACAGTTGAGTCTTAATGCCCTAATTTGTTATTGTAACAATTAGTAACTTTTCTTTCACAAAAGGAAAGGGTACCATGAGCCTGAGACAGAATCTCAAATAGGTCTCTAAAATAAATCACGATTAACTGTTACTCTGAACATAAAGACAGAGGTTAGAAGTAAATTCCCAACAATGAAAATTGGTCTTTGACATTCTTGCTACCATTACAGTGTTCTAATATTTGGTGGGGGTGGGGTGGTGAGGGTGGAGTTGGGGAACACATTCTGAGCAGTTTCTTTGGTGTTAGGAGGCTTTCACCAAGAAGCTGGTATTGGCATTAGATTGTGTCATATCTAATGGAAATATTTGATCTTGCTTGTGTGTAATCCTACACAACTCAAAGCATTTTTCTTTGTTTAATTTGATCTTCCCTGGGCAGGAATTCACAACTGGATATACAGATTATGGAGTAGTGAAATTTGCAAGTCACAAAATAGTTCAACTATTTATTAGAATGACCCAATGCCATGGTTTTTGGCTTTTATCTTGTGTTCCAAGGTAGTGAGACAAAAGCTGGAGGTAAGATAGTAATGTGGGGAGAGATTCCCTAGTGAGCAGGGTCTTTCCTGAATGTAAGGCAAAGAATGGCCCTCTTGTAACTGGGATTAGAGCAGGAGAGGGAAGTTCAAGTTCCTCTGAGACCAGACAGTTCTTCCCTGCATAGGCTGTCTGAAAACTGGAAGCAGAGCAGCGAGATTAAGAGAGAGATCCAAATCTATGGAAAGTTCGATGAGGAGAAGATGAGGAAGAATATACAAGGGCCGTTCAACAACTGGCAGGCAGAATACAGAGGGCAGAATGTGTTTCCTGAGTTCTGAAAGGTGATGGCTATGGTAGGAAAAATAAAGAAATCTTTAGAATCTAGTCAGTGTGCAATACTCCAAAGAATGTAGTTTTGATTCTGCCTTGAAAATACAGAAGCAAATTGAGAACTAAACAAAGCTGCAACACAGCCTAGATCTGTCTTAACCGCAGATTGGATCTGTGTAGCCTCCATATTGGCACCTCTCATGTCTTTCTTTGAGAATAAATATTACTTTCTTCAGGTCCCTATGGCTCTTTCATATAGAATCTCTAGCACACAGTTTGCTAGGGGAAAGCAAAGGGCTGAAAAATATAAACTATCGTTAAGATAAAAAATAGTCTATAGAAACAGGACCAGAAGTGGCCTCAATGTAAGAATTACCAGACCATGACTTTAATAATGATAATTATGTTAACAGAGTAGAAAAGGAAGACAACATGAGTAAAGAGATTGGTGATCATGAGAATTAATAAAGTAATAGCATTTGAAAGAGAAAAGACAATCAGAAATTAGAAATGAAGAACTCATTTGCTGGGTTAAATAGCAGACTTGAAATGAGAATATGTTAGTACATTTGAAGACAGTTCTATTTAAATTCACTAAAATATCAGAATATTGAAGAGATATTGGGACTCCACTACAGGTTCATTGCAGCACTATGCACAATAGTCAATATATGGATAAAATGAATGAATGAATAAAGAAATGTGTAAATCAGTGGAATATTACTCAGCCTTAAAAGAGAAGAAAATCCTGTCATTTGTAACAATGTGGACTAACCTGGAGGGTATTATGCTAAGTGAAATATATCAGTCCCAGAAGGACAAATGCTGCATGATTCCACTTATATGAGGTAACCAAGCTCATAAATCTACTTGGAAGCCTGCTCTGCCTGCCCCAGGAAGGTCCATTCTGTACATAATAAATATTTTTATCCCTTCCTATGTGTGTGTGGTGTCATCAGTCTCAACATCTGAACCAAAGGCTGGATGGGATGGTCCATTTCATCTTTTCAGTTTGACTAAACACAAACACTGACTGTCACCAAACATACACAGGAAGAGCACCTTCCCACTGGGTGTGTGACATTTTATGAGCCCGATGAAAGAATTTTTGGCAGTTTCTTATAAATCACATGTGTACTACCCAATATTTTCTCTCCTAGATATTTTCCCAAGAGAACTGCAACAAGTACCCCAAAACACTCATTCAAGAATGTTCCCAATAGTCTCAAACGATTAATACAAATAACCTGGGCTTCCCAGGTGGCTCAGCAGTGAAGTACCTGCTTGAAATGCAGAAGACCTGGGTTCAGTCCCTGGGTTGGGAAAGTCCCCTGGGGAAGGAAATGACAATCCATTACAGTGTTCTTGCCTGGGAAATCACATGGACAGAGGAGCCTGGTGGGATACAGTCCATGGGGTCACAAAAAAATCAAACACGACTTAGTGACTAAACAACAACCCAACTGTCTATCAACAGTATAATAGACACATTGTGGTATATTCATGGAATTGAATGCTAATGAAAATAGCCATCAACTATTTGAAAAGATCTCAAAAATTATATATATAGAGAGAGAGAGAGAGAGAGAGAGAGAGAAAATAAATATAACAAAATAATGCCTATAGTATAATTCTATTTATTTGAAGGCTAAGAACAGATGATGCAGAAATGAGAAGTGATTGCCTCTCTTGCCAGCTGGAATTGCTGGGAAAGGGACTCAAGGCAATTTCTGTCATGGCGGAGAAGTTCTATATTCTGTTTTCTTTGGAGGTTACCATGAGCATATAAAACTGAAAATTCATTCACCTGAAAGTTTAAGATCTGCTGTTCTAAGTCATTTCCAACACTGCGATCCTGTGGACCATAGCCTATCAGGCCCCTATGTCCATGGGATTTCCCAGGCAAGCACACTGGAGTGGGTTGCCAGTTCCTTCTCTAGGGGATCTTCCTGACCCAGGAATCGAACTTGAGTCTCCTGCGTTGGCAGGCAGATTTTTTTTTTACCACTGATCACCTGGAAAGAATATATTCAAATTATACCTCAGTTTAAAACAGTGAATAAAGGCTAAGCATTCTATACATTAGGGAAATTAATGTGTTAAATTTTCTAGCAGTTATCCTTTATTGCAGCATATGTGCAGTTTCTTCAAGGGCACCGTGTGAGAATGTGTGCTGTTTCTCAATCATTTCTGACTCTTTGAGATGCCATGGTCTGTAGCCTGCCAGGCTCCTCTGTCCATAGAATTCTCCTGGCAAGAATACTGGAGTGGGTTGCCATTTCCTCCTCCAAGGGATCTTCCTGACCTAGGGATCAAACCTGCATCTCCTGCACTGGCCCACAGATTCTTTACCACTGAGCCACCTGGGAATCAAGGGTACTTTACTTACTGCATAGGACATAATGTTGTGCATTAGGGATTTGATTTATAGACTTGTTTGCCATATGAAGAAACTGGGTCCAGAAATGCAAATAATTTCCACATTTATGAAACTACTGATACAGATGGAGAGAATTCTACTCTTTTGACTTGAAACGTCATGAACCCCTCGACCTCGATGAGGTTGATGTCTTTTGCATGTGTCTTTATCTTAGTGTGACTTTCAGAATTGATGACCCGAGGGTGTGGTTCTGTCCACAGACACTTGCATTGCTCGAGTGTCCTCAATGCAAGTGACTCTGCCTGGGATTTATGATTCTGAAAGTTAGAGCCTTTCTGGAAGTCTTTTCAATGACTAGCCAGCAAGCATGATCACCAAAAAGCTAATGGCATCTTAGAGTATGAGGTAATGATTTAAATGACAAGTTTCTCAAGTGTTAAAAATGCTGGCCATTCACATCCGTGAGGCCACATGCATAGAACTTTTCTCTTCTGCCATGGACTGCTGATAAAATACTTTTAATTATATTATGCAATTATCCCAAAGAAAATAGATAGCTTTCAGCTGCTGAGTTTCCTTTCAATGACCTGATTAAAATGCATCAGGGGAGATAAGACCCAGATGTTCTTGTCATTAACTGATAAGATATTGCCTGTAATCTCTACCAGCGGCTGAAATCATAGGGAAAATGCAAATAACAGGAAAAGAGCAATGTCTTAATAGCACAATATGGACAGCATCTCCTATGAGCTGTATCTTTTGATGATTTATCTTTCTTTACCTTTTAATGTTTATATGTATTTTCCCTGGGGTTTGGCAGCCATTCCATGCTATCTCTGCTGGTTCACTGGGGAAAAAAATTACAGCAGTGATGGCAGGCGTACCTTTTAAATTAAGTTTATAGATGGTGTTGATTTGAGACAAAACTATGAAATAAGATAACTCTATTTCTAATGCTTCACGTGTTTGTGCACAGAATAATTATTTTCATTTTGAGATTCTAAATAGAATTTAATATTTACTCAGATTATGACAATAGCTCTTATTCTTGCCACTGGCTTATCTGTGTTCCTGTCCATCTTTTAAAATGCCTCCAGCCCCAGGTGGTGCTAGTGGTAAAGAATCTGCCTGCCAATGCAGGAAACACAAGAGACCTAGGTTTGATCCCTGGGTCGGGAAGATCCTCTAGAGAAGGAAATGGCAACCCACTCCAGTATTCTTGCCTGTAAATTTCCAGACAGAGGAGCCTTGCAAGATACAGTTCATGGGTCTCATAGAGTCAGATATGACTGTGCAACTGAGCACAGGTTAATATTTGTAGGACATGTAAATCAATCATCGTGGCTCCACTCAGCCCAAACACTGTAGGTGGAATGGGAGGATATTTAGTATTAGATAAGCCAGAGATCAGCAATCTTTCTCTAAAAATAGACAGAAAGTAAAGTTTCAGGCCCTGCAGGCCATCTAGTTTCTGTTGTCATAGCATCTGCAAATAGTATGTAAATAGATGGGCATGGCTGTTTCCAATAAAACTTTGCTTCCAAAAATAGGCAGTACCTCAGGTTTGACCCGTGGGTTATACTTTGGTGACCTCTGAACTAGTGAACCAACAATTTGCTCTGATATAGAATTACACACATTTAAGATCTGGATAGTTTATTTTCAATTAATTATGATTGCCAAAGTTCCTAAAGTGTCATAAAAACACAAAATTTGTCCACAAAATGTGAAAACAGTCAAGGAAGCAGTGTTAGGGCTTAATTCTTATTTCCATTAATCAAATTCCTCACTCTTGACAGGGCAAAATATATGTGCAATCATAATTGTAAATAATAACTAGATGCTAACTCTATTTTACAAAATAACCTTGGAAAAATGTCCCAAACCAACTTATAATTTGTGGATTTAACATTAGAATATTTTCTATACTCTTTGTTGACAAAATATAGCATCCTTTATATTAGAAACAAGAGACTCAGAGGGCTAATTATATGAATGGACCTTTCTCCTTGAATAGAGCAATCTGAACTGGCAAGTTATGACATAGAATAATATTTTATGTCCACATTTGAAGTTGATGGCAAATTTTAAATAAAAATATAAAACATCAGAGATCGTCAAGTTATCTACTTGGATGTTCCATGGTTACTTTCAAACTAAAATGGATAAATCATAATTTTCTCTCCCCAAACTTCTTCGTCCATGGGTGCCCCATTCATCTGGTATAAAGATATTTACTGAATAAGTATGTGAGGGAAAATAAAAGGTGTGAATTCATATTAGAGGACTGTTAACATTGTTTTTGTTTTCTTTAGTTTTTAATTTTTATGTCTTGAGTAGAAGGGGCAGTATTCCTCATGGCATTCAGCCTGTGCTAGTTTTTTGGAATGGAAAGGAGACAGAATTTCTTCTCAAAAAAGCATGCAGGAGAATTTTTATCAGTGAGGATGAGTGTAATCAATATGGATGACTCTACTCCTAACTGTATTAAAAGTGTACAGTCCCCATGTCACTGTGAGGCCTGACCACAGAAAGGAAGGTTCTCTGACAGAGATCACCCATGGCTTGATCAAGGGACTAAGCTAGTGCAGAAGATATTTTCAAAGGTGATAATAAACCCTCACTTTCATGCTCTTTTGCAATGTGATCTTGCCTCCCTCCCATCAAGAGGTGAATTCTTAGCCTCCCCTGGAATCTGATTGGGTCCTATGTCTGATGTTGACTGACAGAGTGAAGCAGATGGGATATTATGTGACCTCCAGGCCTTGCAGCTTCCACTTTCACCCCCTGGAAACCCTGGGTAATGATGTATAGGAGTCCCTACACTATTCCTGGAGAGACCATGTGGATAGAGGCCCCGAATTATCGCAGTCATTGCGGTGGAGCACCATATGACTAAGACCATCTTGGGTCATCCTGCCCCCACCCCAGCTGAACCTTCAGAGGATGTCAACAGCAGGAGTGACCACAGGTGAGACCAGAAGAACAACCCACTGCACATTTCAGAATCAGGAAAAATAAATGGTTCTTGTGCAGCAGACATAATGGACGTGGTTCCTTCTATGTGTTTGGTCTATATGAGCGCAATGGAAAAAATCTTTGTCATGTCAAGGCACTAAGGAGATGGTGGGTTGAGTGGCTGTTGGATGTTTGCGTCACACTTCGTTATTATACAAATCTTAATAAACACCAGAAATTTGCTCTTGATGTTGAGCCAGTGTTACTGGGGTGGGTAGCCTTTCCCTTCTCCAGGGGATTGTCCCAGGTCTCCCACATTGCAGGCGGATTCTTTACCAGCTGAGCCACAAGGGAAGTCCAAGAACAACTGGAGTGGGTAGCCTAGCTCTTCTCCAGGGTATCTTCCCAACCCAGGAATCGAACCAGGGTCTCCTGCATTGCAGGAGGATTCTTTATCAACTGAGCTATCAGGGAAGACCATCTATTTACACAGTACTAATTGGAGGGCTTCCCTTGTAGCTTAACTGGTAAAGAATTCCTCTGCAGTGTGGGAGACCTGGGTTCGATCCCTGGGTTAGAAAATTACCCTGGAGAAGGGAACAGTTACCCACTTCAGTATTCTGGCCTGGAGAATTCACAAAGAATTCACAACTGAGCAGCAAATTAGAGAGCTTTGTAGATAAAGGGAAAAATGACAATTTTATTTTCTGATATTTTGCAATTTTCAAAGAAATTTCATAATCATCATCTAATTTGTAATTTAAAACATATCAAAGAGATTCACAGGGGAGATATCATGACTTACATTAGAATTTTGAGGGCTCAGGAGGTTAATAAGAACTTTATCAATAGCTCAGGTAAGAAATGACATAGCTAAAGTTTGAAATCATATTTTTAAGTTTAATCTCTGTTTTATTACTATTTCTCAGGTGTTAAGCTTACTTTGTATATGAGAAACAGGGAGATGTCTTTGGTATAAAACAAAATTCAGCTTCTGCTGTTAGTGGTCTATCACTGCAAATGTTTGTCAGTATCTAGGCTAAAATAATAGTGATGGCACAGAAGTCTGTTTTTATTGATCTTTGGGTAAACTGAAGCATGTTAAGTGATGGACAGAGTGTCTGTCACATAGTATATTCTAAAAATAGTGATCATTATTCTCGTTATTACTCATTCCATACTATAATTATTTAGAACTCCCCCCAGTATGTACCAACACATTACTGATTAACACATGACCCAGGAATATTAATGCTCAACTTTCAAGATTAAAATCATATTTTGGTGCATGAAAAATACTGTGTACTGTTTTGTACTGTTAGCACCCTAAAATTATTAGGTGAGCTTTGATTTTTATCATTTCTATAAACTATAATGTACCTGCATTTTAATAGCTGGTTTAGACATGTGAGCAGAGATGATTATTTAAAATCTTTCTACATGAGGTTTAATTTTTAAGTAAGAAGAAATATTTATACTTTCAGAACTTTTTAATAAGATGCATTAATATTTCTATATTGGGGCTATGGGGAGGTTTATATAAGAAGTCTATTTTTGTTGTGGCTGCTAACTCTTGCATTTAGGCTTTTCAATATTTTAAAGGTTATGAGTAATTATAGATAGACCAATTTCTTGCTTTCTCACAAAATAGTTTATCTCACTTTTCTCTACTATTGCTCAGCCTTTTCTAATGTTAGATGACTGATCCTAAAGGGCAGTGGTTTTATAATCAAGTCTTCTCACCTACACACTAATTCTCATTTTCTATCCAATATCTGAGCTGGTTTTCCTGTCATATAAGTCTTTTTAGTCTTTGCATTAGGGTTTGCTTTCTAAGTTATCCCAGCCTTTCTTTTGGAATTGAAATCCCTTAGAACTAGAATATTTAATGGAAGGGAGAGAGAGAAAAAGGGAGGAGGGTTTGAGAAGCTATTTCATATGAGTTTTATGATTTTTGATTTGGCTCTACTTCGAATAGAGTTCAGGCAAACCACATGTGTGCTTCATATCAGAGGCTGCATTCGGATCCCTGCGGTTCTTTCATTAGACCAGATCTTTCTGTAGCTGACCTGACTTGGTCTCATTGAAGAGGGTTATTGTGAAAATCCATTTCCTGTCTGCTCAGGTGACAGGAGCTCAGAGTGTACTCTGAATACCTCTTTGAAAAGTGAAAGAGCCAAAAAGGACTGATTTTTTTTACAGAGAGTTCTGCTTCTTTCTGCCTGTGGGGTTTCCCTCCAGGACAGATTTACAGTCGACAATGTCCCCCATGGAAACATATCACAGATGTGGAACTAAATCTCAGAGAACAAAATCCCTTGATTAGATGTTTGAGTTTAAGAGAATATAATAGTTTTCTAAAATAAAAGATATTTAAGATCTATTCTAAGCATTTACAATACTGTATAATGTTCTTTGGGGCTGGCATTCATGTCTATTGCTTCAATTATACTGAGTAACACAAGGCAGTTACAGTCTGTGTAAGGTCAGGAAAGTACAATGGGTTAAGATTTAAGATTTAAGAATCTCAACTTACCAAGTCACACTCACTTCAACCTCAGTCCATTGAAGAATCCTAAAAGTCAGTAGATTCAGTGAGGGGATGGAAGAGAGACCCCATTTCTCTTCTAATTTAGTGAATTTAGACACCAAAGGAATAGGGAAAAGATTGAGGGGATGGGGAGGAGACAGGAAGGAAGGTTACCTACATCTGTCTTGGGTGATAACTGGAGAATGAGCTTCTTTGGATGAACTTGCACAGAACAGACTCTGGAGCCTGATCAAGCTGGACCTGAATCCCAGATCTGCCACTTCCCAGCTGTGTGACACTGGAAGAGTTACTTCATCTTTCTCTGACTCAGTCTCCCCATCTGTACAATAGGGCTACTAAGAGAATTTTGTTCATACGGTTTTTATGGACATAAAATGAGTTAATTTGCTTGAAAACATAGTTCCAGGCACAGGATAGACTCTAGTCAGATTTATGAGCTCACTTTATGATAAAAATGATACTTGTTATTCAAAGGAATCCACACCAGTGAATGAGGTGGATCACTACCTAATTAAATCTCTTGCATTTCCCCCATTTCTTACATATCTCCCAACAGTATCTCTACTTGGGGTCTTATTGTTTTAAATCAATCCTCCAATAGGCAGCCATTAGCACTGTGTTCTTTGTGAATGACTGTGTCATCAGTCTTTTTTTAAAACCCCTAAATCATGTCTCATTCCCCATCAGATTCCAGCCACTAAGTATGAGACTCAAGGCTTCCCACAATCTCATCTCAGCATATCCTGCATGCCAGGCTTCATCTCCTCCTACACTTCTTTCTACAGCTTCTGTTCATAAAGGTCTATATTTCACTGTGACATTTTGTTTTTGTTTTTGCTTTGAACTTTCTTTTCCTAAAGTCTACATGTGGTAAAGAATCTGCCGACCAGTGCAAGAGACAGGGGTTTGATCCCTGGGTGGTAAGATCCCCTAGACAAGGAAATGGCAACCCAGTATTCTTGCCTGGGAAATTCCATGGACAGAGGAGCCTGGCAGGCTACGGTCCATGGGGTCGCAAAGAGTTGGACACAACTGAGTGACCAAAACAACAACACCTGTTTGCTGAGGGTGTATATTCTGGCCCATAGATTCTGAGTTCAGGAGATAATTTTGAAACTATTGTTTCCCAAATAAATGTTCTGTCTTTTATCTAACCTGCCCCCTCCCCCCAAAACAGGTCTACCTGTAAGAATATACATAGTCATCCAAGAGATAACAATGATGCTCTCTTCTGTTCTTTAAAAGTCTGGGTGTGGACATGTACACACAGTTATATTTAAAATGGATAACCAGCAAGGAACTACTGTATAGCACAGGAAACTCTACTCAGTGCAGACTGGATGGGAGCAGTATTTGAGGGAGAATGGATACATGCATTAATATATGTATTAATATAGCTGAGTCCCTTCACTGTTCTCCTGTCACTATCATGACATTGTTTATTAATCTGTTTATACTCCAATATAAAATAAAAAGTTTAAAAAAAAGTCTGAGTGAAGATACAGGTTTCTGATTTAATTCTGATTTATCCATCTCTTAACTACTGTGTTTACTGCACTGAGTGTCAAAAAGGGGACATGTCTTACTTTAAGACAATTCACCATTAATTCAGGTTTTCCCTTTTTTTAACTTCTCTCCTTATCTTGATACCTCTATTTGATGCCCAAAGCTTCAAGAATTCCTTCTTTAGTGTTTTTGAAATGTTTCACATTTTTGAAAATGTTTCTAGTATATTGTCATAGCCCAGACCTCATTATTTTAAATCCAAACTATTCGCATGTCCAGCCATATACCTATCCTTTTTACAGGTCTTAAGTTACAAAGAAATGGTTTTAAAATGCGAATTCATTTTGCCTATATGCTGAATACCGTCCAGTATCTTTGCTATAGTGCAAATCCCTTCAACTGGTGTGGTGAGTACTGTTTTCAGTTCAGTTCAGTCACTCAGTCATACCCAACTCTTTGCGACCCCATGAACTGCAGCACACCAGGCCTCCCTGTCCATCACCAACTCCCAGAGCTTACTCAAACTCATGTCCATTGAGTCAGTGATGTCATCCAAATATCTCATTCTCTGTCATCCCCTTCTCCTTCTGCCTTCAATCTTTCCCAGCATCAGGGTCTTTTCCAATGAGACAGTTCTTCACATCAGGTGGCCAAAATATTGGAGTTTCAGCTTCAGCATCAGTCCTTCCAATGAATATTCAGGACTGATCTCCTTTAGGATGGACTGGTTGGATCTCCTTGCAGTCCAAGGGACTCTCAAGAGCCTCCTCCAACACCACAGTTCAAATCATCAATTCTTCAGTGCTCAGCTTTCTTTATAGTCCAACTCTCACATCCATACATGACTACTGGAAAAACCATATCTTTCACTAGATGGACCTTTGTTGGCAAAATAATGTCTCTGCTTTTTAATATGCTGTTTAGGTTGGTCATAACTTTTTTCCGAAGGAGTAAGTGTCTTTTAATATCATGGCAGCAGTCACCATCTGCAGTGATTTTTGAGCCCCCCAAAATAAATTCTGTCACTGTTTCCACTGTTTCCCCATCTATTTGTCATGAAGTGATGGGACCAGATGCCATGATCTTAGTTTTCTGAATGTTGAATTTTAAGCCAATTTTTTCACTCTCCTTTTTCACTTTCATCAAGAGGTTCTTTAGTTCTTCTTCACTTTCTGCCATAAGGGTCATGTCCTCTGTATATCTGAGGTTGTTGACATTTCTCCTGGAAATCTTGATTCTAGCTGGTGCTTGCATATAAGTTAAATAAGCAGGGTGACAATATACAGTCTCCTTTCCCTATTTGGAACCAGTCTATTGTTCCATGTTCAGTTCTAACTATTGCTTCCTGACCTGCATACAGATTTCTCAACAGGCAGGTCAGGTGGTCTGGTATTGCCATCTCTTTTAGAATTTTCCACAGTTTGTTGTGATCCACACAGTCAAAGTCTTCGGCATGGTCAATAAAGCAGAAATAGATGTTTTTCTGGAACTCTCTTGCTTTTTTGATGATCCAGCAGATGTTGGCAATTTGATCTCTGGTTCCTCTGCCTTTTCTAAATCCAGCTTGAACATCTGGAATTTCTCGGTTCATGTCCTGTTGAAGCCTGTTGAGTACTGTTTTAGGAATCTCAGTTATATCCATTCTTAATACCAGACTTCCTTGGTGGCTTCTCTGGGCTTCTCTGGTAGATCAGGCGGTAAAGAATACTCCTGCAATGCAGGACACCTGGATTCGATCCTTGGGTTGGGAAGATCCCCTGGAGAAGGGAACATCTGGCCACTCCAGTATTCTGGCCTGGAGAATTCCACGGACAGAGGTGCCTGGCAAACTACAGTCCATGGGGTCACAAAGAGTCGGACACGACTGAGTGACTTTCACTTCATTCACTTTTAATGTCAGGCATGTATGAGTCCATTCACACAGATTTGCAATGAAGACCACAGTTGCCTACTGCGGAGGAGCTTTCCTGAAAAGACATGTTAGTCAAGTCATGTAAGAATGATCCTATCACACTATTCCAGTTGTGGAGGGAGAGGGTAGGATGAAAGTAATAATTCTGAACACAGTCCCTGTCTATACTCACAATATCATCCAGCCAGTCCTCCCAGAAGCACAACTCAGCTTGAAGGAAAATGTCCACAATGAAGTGATGATATATTTTAGATTCTTAATAAAAAGGGAAAAGAAACCTTTTGGATCTTAAGAGAACAAACTAGGAATGATACATTAGAAACCAAAATCCCTAGATTTTTATCCAGTTTCATCCTAGTATTCTTGTCTTTTGGATAAAGCAAGACAGAAAGTGAGGTGATAAGTATTACTGTTAATGATTCAAGTTGGGAGTGATGAAAAGGGTTTGTCTCTTTATACTCCTGGTGAGTGCATGAATAACTGCAGTAGGTACTGGGATCAAACGGGGGCCTTTGCTCTTATTTAATGTTTTGTGATTATCAAAACTCCAGGCAATGTGGCCCTGTGCAAGCCATCTTCCCTCAGGAGGACTCAAGGTCCTCATCTGTTTGAGAAGAGTCTCAGATGAAATATTTAGGCTTACTCACATACACAACATTTTTCTGTCCACTAAGGAGCATGTATTGTGAGTAAAATCCCAGCTCTGTCTTCCCCAGGGGTAAGAGTGGATCCCTCTGCAGTGACTGATGCAATTTTCCTCTGTGACTCAGAGTCAACGCAAAGGAATCACTGGCCCACTGAGCCAGCACATGTCAGGATGTGTATACAGGCCCTCAAAGTTCTTTTCCCACATGTCACTTCTGAAAACATAAGAATCTCCCCTCCTTCAAATCAATGCTTCGTCACTTAATAAGATACTAGAAGGTGACAAACATTTTTGGCTTGTGCTAGATATGACATTAAGTCTGTGAATCCACTGATAATAAAGAAACTATAAGCAGCAATTTTAGAAGGAAGGGAGGATAGAAGGCAGAGAAGGAAAGAGAGAGGGAGGAAAGAAGGAAGAAGTGAAGGAAAGAAGGAGGGAAAGGAGCAAGGGAGGGGGAAAGAAAGAAAGGAAAGAGAGAAAGAAAGAAAGAGGAAAAAGGAAAGAAAAATAAGAAAGGAAGGAAGAAAATCATACTCCATCCAATCCTAACTAAATCCAGCTGAACATACATGCAAAATAGCTGTAACATGAAAAGATAGATGATGATGGCCAAAAGTAAGGAAGTCACTCTGTCAGATTTAACATTTAAAACTATGTCATTAAAAGAAATACACTTTGACTACAGATTTGTCTTACCATAATCCTTAGCAAGACTCTACTAACAATTTATAAACTTTGCTGTTCGCAAGAGTTACTCTGGGTAATTTGCTATTAACTTACTTATGCCCTTTGGCCACTGTTCATGTACTTTGTGAATTTCTTTTTGTGTTTCTGATGCAAGAAAAAAAGATCAAGCTGAAAGGCAATGGCCTGAGTCATATTGCCACAGTAAGCAGAGAAGGAACACGTTCTGGAATTGGTTAGAAAGGGCCCACTGTGTGATAAAAGAAAATGAAGCACAGACCTGGCTTTCTAAAGTTGCAGGTTGAAACCCACTTGGTCATCATCAAGAAGGAATCATCAGCCTTCTTTCAGTTCTCTTCCTGGGGGGACAGTGAACATAGTAATTGCTCAATAAACATTACTTTTTGAAATAATAAAAAAACAATTGCTAACTTACTCATTCTCACTCTACAGTTTCATCTTCTCCAGAATTTCAAACAGTTGAAATCATAGAGTATGTATCACTGGTACAATTTTGTCTCTCTGATTTTAATTTTAATTAAAATCTAGATCAATGTACAATTGACATTCCAGCATCTTCCATGGATGGCAGATGTATATATTTTCTCAAGTCACTGGATTACGAGATTGCTAGTACCATTCTTCAGCATCATTTCAGCATTCTATAATTTTGATGGAAATTTTCTTAGGCATTTTTAAACAGCCAGTGAGTACTAGCTAGAGTATGATAATAAAGTCTTAAAAATAGTATCTTCTAGCAAACGACTATTTTCTATGTATGGGCACTGTGTAGGTTACTTTATATTTGAATTATTTAGAACAGTCTTGCAAATAATTATCATTTTAAAATGGCAAAACTGTGGTTCATTGATGGTGACAGTATTATTAAGATCACTTTATAGTTATAGATACAAGATAAATATTTAGGGATGTCTGATTCTGAGCCCTTTCTCTCTTTCATACTCTAAGCCTTGTCTTTCTTCTCAACCAGAAGAAGAAGGCATTTGGTTGCCTTAGATGGTTTTAAAAGTTCCGGCACCTCCCCAAGACTAGGCTTTTTGTTGGCTAATTATAATCTTGAAAATGAAGGTCTCCATTTGTCCTTCAGGAGCCACTGAGAAAATATTCCTACATGTACTGTTCCTTAATGGCTCTACTGCTGTAAATAATGTATATGACATGACCTAGATCAGCCCTCATTAAAAAAGATGGAGTTCCCAACTATTCACTCCTGTAGCCAACGGTGGATCAATAACACTGTGATTAACTGTGGGCTCCTGCCTGAGAATTGCCTGCTATGTGCAGTGACACCAGCATGCTATTACGATGTTGATGAAAAGGGCTAGGAGCTGTAGTTTACATGACAAATAATAAAAGACAAGCCAGGGCTGTGGCTTCAAGAAACAACCACATAGTGGGCAAAAGCAAAAAGAGGAAATTAAGTTTTTTATTTTTTTAAACATAGGTTTAGTTAAACCCCACCTGGTTTACTGCTGCACTCACGTGGCAAGGTGTGTTGGCAGGTCTAATTGTCTGGGGAGCCTAGTCTGTTTTGGGGAAGATTAGGAAGGGCTTCCTTGGTGGCTCAGTTGGTAAAGAGTCCACTTACAAAGCGAGAGATGTGGGTTCGATCCCTGGGTTGGAAAAATCCTCTGGAGGAGGGCATGGCAACCCACTCTGGTACTCTTTCCTGGAGAATCCCCATGGACAGAGGATCCTGGCAGGCTGCAGTCCATGTGGTCACATAGAGTCGGACACGACTGAGTGACTAAGCACAGAAGCCTCCTGGGACAAAGAATGTGAGCATTCAAATGCTCAAGGTTATTTCAAGGATAGTACATTATTTTAAAGAGTATGTTTTATTAGAAGGTACTTCCTTGTCTGTATCTTAAAACTGTCCCTTTCTTAGCTCTTAGGGGACTGTACTTAAATTCCAGGTAAGACTGTGATAAAAAAAGTAAGTAGAAGGTAAGAGAGCTAGAAAACTTGAGGGCAGAAACTGCATTTTCAGTAGCTTTTAGGTGATGACAACCTTGGCCAGACACAAGAGCCTTCCCATTGGGAATCAGGGCATCAGCATTAGTATTGCTGGCTATACCAACAGTAGCCCTTATGCTGGACACCAGCACTGGGGCAACCTCAGTGGGATCTGCTGTTAACTCTTCTGTTCGTGCTCAGAAGAGGACACAGGCAGATGCCATGGATGGTCAAAACGTCTAACTTAAGGAGCACGTGGAGCTACTCTCTGGGACTCCTGCAGGTGAGATAGACTGCAGTGGCCTTAGCAGGAAGGAAGCAAGCAGTGAGAAATAGGATAGAACCTCTGAAAGTACGGGTGGGACTATAGACTGGAGCTTCCCTGGTGGTTCAGACGGTAAAATCCTGGGGATCATTGGTTATTCATCCCAACCCATCTATGTTCTCAGGTGAGTGCTGAGAACTGCAGGTGTTCAGCCTGCCCAGTTTAGGAAAAGCTCCGGAGGAGATGGCTACAGGATGGGGACAAGGGGGCAATGACTGTGCTACTGAGGAATAGACTTGAGAGGTTACCCAAGGCTAAGATAGGACCTGAACGATACAGCTTGTAACTAGATCTAATTTCTCCATTAGCTATTCTGCCTTGAGCTTCCTTTATCTGGAGATATTACATGAGTAATATAATACACACCTGTTGGACCTGGTTTTCATCAAACCGGATCCACGAATGGAAAGAGGCTACTTCGTTTATCAGGTTGTATTAAGGACACTTTGTGTCGGAAACAGTGCCAATGTTCTTTTAATGCACACATTGTCAGTTAATTTTATATGTTTTACACGAGTTAATAGTGGCCTACTCTGTGAATAATGCTTATCTTTTCACTCAGCAATTTACGATTGATAGCTAGGATAGGGAACTGCAGTTCACCTCAATCAGAATTGTGGTAAAAGGCATTGCCAATTACGGTGAAAATATGGAAAGACAGCGAACCCAATTTGGACATCCAGTAAGAGTTCCTCGAAGAGGTTTCACATCAGCTGTGTATGGAAGACATCAATGCTGGCAGCCGAGAAACAGAGAACGTTGGAAGTGCTGAACTGGAAGGACTGATGGAGGGTATGATTCTCCACTTTGCAAAACTGGAAACTTTCCCTGACAAAGTTACCTTCAGCAGGCTGTCAACCTGCTCAAAGGCAAAGCCTCCCCCAGACAGGTCAAAGGGAGTACAAGAGGGTAAAAGTAAATAAGCACTCACAATTAGAAAAAAAATGAGGCCTTTGCTTCTAGGTGTGCACTTGTGCTAAGTCACTTCAGTTGTGTCTAACTCTTCACGACGCTATGGACTGTAACTTGCCAGGCTCTTCTGTCCATGGAATTCTCCAGGCAAGAATACTGGAGTGGATTGCCATGCCCTCCTCCAGGGGATTTTCCCAACCCGGGGATCAAACCCTCATCTCTTATGTCTCCTCCATTGGCAGGAATGTTCTTTACCACTAGCATCACCCGGGAAGCCCTTGCTTCTTGGAGGGTACATTTATTTCGAGCTAAAAGTGGAAAATCAGGGATCATAGGTTTTCTAACAAGCATATAGGCTGCCGACTTCTTTCATTTTGTTTTAGGTTGAATCCGTAAAAATTCTACCCAGTGTAAACAGAAATTGAAGGAAGCAGGATCTTGAAGCCATTTTTTAATGGTTTTTTTTTTTTTTCAACTCTATTTATTTAAATGAAACTAAAGAATCTTTTCTGAAGAATCACCCTGCTGACTCTAAAAAGCAGAGGCCACAAGCTCAGGGACACAGCTCTGGCTTTCAAGGCATTTCCAGGTGACCCGTCTCTTCCACTGTGTTGACAGACTGGACATTTTCTCAGGGGCAGAGGAAAAGCAAAGCATTGAACTGCAACTCTCAAAAGGCTAAAAGAGACTTCATTTTAAAAATAGCATTTTTGTTATATGTTACATATGTGTGTTTCATGCATTTTTGTTTTATGACCATTTGCTGCCCACTCAATTAGAGAAGTGTGGTTGTGTGTGAGCAGGAAAGAAAACCCCTTTGTTTATACCACAGGATGCTCAGTCAATGTCCACTTTGTTGTGGATATCAGAGCAACACTTGAGATTCTCCTAAATATGAAGCACCAAGTAGTTTGGGTGTTTATCCTCATACTCGGAGAAAGACCGAATACGAGTGATTGATCTTGAATGGCAAGGACTGAAATCTAAGTGCTATAAAATGAACTTACCAATAATAAGTGAGTTTAATAAAACAGTTCTTCTGAAGCACTAGGGGATGCTTGGGGTATTGCTGATAAGTACAATAGCAAGAAATTCTGAAACATTGCCCAAAGCATGGGACTACGATAATTTTTTAAGAACCTCAATATCCATAAACCTTAAAGATCCTGTAGAACAACCAGGACCCCTTACAATAAACTTGATCTTCCCAAGACTGGATTTCCATGCACACATCTTGACTTTTATCTTGAACAACTTGCACAATTTATTAATCTTTACAAGTCTCAATTTCTTAAATTTCAAAAAACAAATATGCATGGGAGGATTCTTATAAGGACTACAAATAGTGCATGAGTTGCTGCCATGTCCTGATCCTGCCAACAAGTGTCAATATCACATTTCCCTTATTATCCAAATTATAATAGCTAAAATTATAACAGCATATTAAAAAGCAGACATATTACTGTGCCAACAAAGGTCCACATAGTCAAAGCTCTGGTTTTTCCAGTAGTCATGTATGGATGTGAGAGTTGAACCATAAAAAAAGCTGAGTGCTGAAGAATTGATGCTTTTGAACTGTGGTGTTGGAGAAGACTCTTGAGAGTCCCTTGGACTGCAAGGAGATCCAACCAGTCCATCCTCAAGGAAATCAGTCCTGGGTGTTCATGGAAGGACTGATGCTGAAGCTGAAGCTCCAATACTTTGGCCACCTGATGCAAAGACCTGACTCATTTGAAAAGACCCTGATGCTGGGAAAGATTGAAAACAGGAAGAGAAGGGGACGACAGAGAATGAGAAGGTTGGATGACCTCATTGACACAATGGATGTGAGTCTGAGCAAGCTCCAGGAAATGGTGAAGGACAGGGAAGCTTGGCGTGCTGCAGTCCATGGGGTCTCAAAGAGTCAGACCTGACTAAGCAACTGAACTGAGCTAAATTTATTTAAATTTTATATTTAATCATTATTTATAATTTTTAATGAAAATTTCTGATATTCTCATTTTTCACCAGAAGAGGCCACTATGATCCAACATAATGGATTTATTGTCAATTACTGAATAATTCTATGTAGGAGATCAGTCCTGGGTATTCATTGGAAGGACTGATGTTGAAGCTGAAACTCCAATACTTTGGCCACTTGACGTGAAGAGCTGACTCATTTGAAAAGACCCTGTTGCTGGGAAAGATTGAGGGCAGGATGAGAAAGGGACAACAGAGGATGAGATGGTTGGATGGCATCACTGACTCAATGGACATGAGTTTGGGTAGACTCCGGGAGTTGGTGATGGACAGGGAGGCCTGGTGTGCTGCAGTTCATGGGGTTGCAAAGAGTCAGACATGACTGAGCAACTGAACTGAACTGAACTGAGAAAACTGACAGTTATTTAAAAGGCAATGATCACAAATATGTCTTTCTTTTCTTGCAACCCTCCTTTTGAAAGGCAGCCTCCTCTTCTATCCTAGCATAGTGTTTATAGAATATCCTTCCTCTGATTCCTTGGGAGAAGTCAAGATTTTAGAGATAGACAAATATAGATTTAAATCTTGGTTCTAGCACAGACACAAACTGTTTAACCCTGGTAAGTAACTTAAACTTGCTCACTCCTACAAAGAGGGATGGTATCTAGTATCTAGCTTGCTTTTGCTTTTTTTTTTTTTTTCCCTTTAGAGATTAGATGAGCTACTGCTTTTTTTTTTTTTTCTCCTTTAGAGATTAGATGAGCCGCTGCTATAAGAGTACTTAACTGGCACCTGTAATAAAGAAGAAACTCCTATTAGTTCCTATGCCTCTAGAATCTCCAATACCTGATTTTTGTTTCCAAATATGCTCTAAAGAATCCTAAAATGGTTTATGTACATTTACCTAATAATGGAAAGAATAGAGGGAATGCTAAATTCAAGGCTGTTTACAAGGTTAATATAGAGAAAAATGAAGAATAACTGGAAAGTGGAGATTAAGGATTTATTCATTTTTTTAATCCTCAAATTATCATTGCAATTAAATTTTTATCTTTACATTTTAAAATAATAAGCATATGCTTCCTTTTCATTATAAAATGTTAAAATAAAAGAACAATTTATCTTTCCTTAGATATCTCTTTTAGTTCTGTAATCATTTATCAAATGGGCATATATGAAACTAAAAACTAAAATACTAATAGCAATGGTTGGTATTTCCCTGCTAGTTCAGTGGTTGAGAGTCTGCCTGCCAATGCAGGGGACATGGGTTTGATCCCTGGTTCATGAGGATTCCACATGCTGTGGAACAACTAGCTTGTCAGCTGTAACTACCGAGTGCATGAGTATTTGTACATCAGGCTACCATATATCTGAATTCAGAAGATGTGAATATATTTTCCTAGTACTGAGCTTTATACCCCATATTCCATTCCATCCCCCAGACACAGGTGTTTACAAAACCTTGCACATCCCAGAGAAAATCACCATATTAAAACTTATAATAGACAAGACACATAGATTTCTTTTATAAAGAGGAGAAAGGACTATTTGTGAATTTAAGATATCTACAGGCAAATCTATTGTAAGAGATTTTACAAATGAAAGTTAACAATCTAGAAAATGACCTTCTCTCGACCTAGGTTCTCAAATGAAGAGTCTTCCTTTAACACACTCTAATCATATGCAACTCTTTAAGACAGGTAGAAAATAGAAAAAAAAAAAAGATGTAATATTTCTAAGCAAGATAACAACCACGAGTTAAATGTCTTAAATTCATTCTGTAGCTGTGAAGTTAGAACTAAGATTTCAACATCAGAAAGGCTTTAAGTATTGTCCAAATTTGATCTACAATAGCTGCCTCTTTTGAATATGTCCTTCTTTATACCAAGGGGCATTTTTCCTCTTGTAAGCCAGGAAGGATAATACGATGGTGAGGTAGAGTCTGAAAATTATGTTTCTATGACATTCTCCCCACATTCTGGAAACCAAGGCTCTGCCAAGTTTAATATCTGGATACAGATCTGAAAAGGTACAGTCCTTGAGCTTCTAAATCTACGGTATAATTGTGCAGACACACATGTAAGAAGATGGTAACTACCCACTATTTTTTGTGGCTGTGTGTGCTACAAGGGGTGTCATTACAAGTCTTGAAGCACAAAATAAACACCTCCTTCGTATTTCTGGAGGACTGGAGGAGTTTGCCTCATCACAAACACTGTTTACTTTGATAATCTAACAACGTATTTCTCAAGGGAGTATAAAAATCTGAAAATCAGGAAATCTTGCTAAAATGCTTTCTTTGCTGAAGCAGTATCTCAGTATAATAGCTTAGTAACTTAACTACTTAGACATAGTTATTTCTTTGTTACGTATGGCTCCGTATTCTTCATGGAGCTTTAAGCTGTGCTGAAATTGAATATTCCTTTTGAATAATTATCCTTCCTACTAGTAAACTAATCAGTGACTCTCTTGAGGCCAACAAAGTGAATGGTTTTGAGTCTGACTCTTGTTGAAAAAGCACACTTAGTCCCACAGATGGCACTGTGCTATAAATCTGTGAAGTTATAAAATCGAAAAAAAAAAAAAAAAAGATAATCACTATCTTTTTTTTTCCCTCAAGCAGACTTTATGATGCATTAATCAATTCAGGGAAGCTAATAAAATGACTGGAAAATGAATCCCAATGTTATTTAAATTATAGCTATTTATCAGTAAACAGAAGAAATTTATGAGGCCACTACTGGAACATACCAAAAGGCAAGCTGGTCAAAATAGATTTGACCCCTGAGGAAGTTTGGGGATATTTTTAGTGCAAAGAATAAAACTTTGGGTGTGTTATTGTGAGCAGACTGAATTCCATTATTGTATTTCTTTCAAGGAGTCGACTTTGACAATCCCCACGTTGAAATCAAGTTGTCTGTGCAGCAACTTCTTCTGTAAATTTTAAAATCCTGCCAGCCCTTCTCTGAGATGCTGGTCTCTTAAATATGTCAGAAGAATGTTTGCCTGCCACAGTGAACTAACATTTATTTTTGTTCTAAATTAGAAAAACAATAGGGCTGAATCAGCTTGACATGACATTTAGCTGAACACCACGAGGGATATTTTCATCAGTAAGGATGAAGAAATAGGAACGGTGGTTCCCAGAAATGAAGTGTGTGCAGTCAATAAGGGGCTGTGTGAGGGGAGGCTGGTTGGAGACTAGGGGAGTGTTTGGGTAACAGTAGTCTGGGAGCATGGATAGAACATTCTGCATTTAACAGGGCATTCGCAGGCAGTATTTCATTTGGTTCTCAGCAGTTTTTTTTTTTTTTAATTCTTATTTTTTAATTGAAGTACAGTCATTCGTAATGTTTCAGGTGTACAACAAAGTGATTTAGTTTTAAATATATACTAGCTATATAGATGTGTGTGTGTGTGTGTGTATATATATATATACATATATATTCTTTTCTATTATAGGCTATTGTAAGATAATACAGTTCCCTCAGCTATACAGTAGGTCCTTGTTGCTTATCTATTCTGTTTCTTTTTTGAGGATGGTTGTCACTTGATTTTTGAGAATTTGATTGCAATCTTTCAGATTATTTCAAATTTCAAAATCAGCTTTGCTTTTACCTAAAATTTAAAAAATTGCCTCAGAATCCTAATTTGAATAATTTAGGAGAATGACGATTTGTGATATTCATATATATTGTGAAAGAATACAGTTAAATTTATTGACAAGAGAGTAGATAGGTTTTAATCATCTGTTTTTTTTTTAAATGACTTTTATTGGAGTATAGTTGCTCACAGCAATATTTTAAGGAAGAAATTAGAAATCAAAGGAGAGTGGAGTGTTACCATTTTCTGATGAGGAAACTGAACAACAGAAGTTGGCCTTGCCTTAATTCATGACCCCACGTGAGAGCACTTGACACAAGTAAAAATACCATTTTGTTGCTTTTCATTCTGATGACCTGTCAGTGATAAAAAGAGAAAAGCTTCATTTTAAGAATCTGTTTCTATTGAAGTTCATTTTTTTTGCACTGTGGGATGACATAAGGCTTAGAAGTTTTATTCTTGTAAATGAAGACTGCCTTACCCATGACCTTCTATGCACCAGAAGACAATGTGATGCAGTAGGAAAGACACAAAACCAGGGGTTGGGACACATATTTCCTGCCACTTCATCTCTCCAGGCCTGTGTGTTCTCATTTATCCAATAATAGGGTAGAAACAGTTACTTCTAAAGTCCTTATTAACACCAAAACTCTATTTTCACTTCATTTTCCCAATGCTGAACATAATAAATGATGTAAAATGTAATGATCTCATTACCACAAATGGTAAATTGCATTTTAGATTAAAAGGTTGAGTTACACATTAGTAAGTCTGTGAACACGGCAGTGAATTTCTAGGTTTTTCTGACATCATCAATCGTTTTGGAAATCAGCTCAATAAGAGAGTTTGGCTTTCTTCCCTCCTTTCCTTCTTTTTTTCCTTCTTCCCACAGATATTTATTGAGTAATTACTATGTGCTAAGTTCTGGAGAAGGAAATGGCAACCCACTCGAATACTCTTGTTTGGAAAATCCCATGGGCGGAGAAGCCTGGTAGGCTGCAGTCTATGGGGTCGCAAGAGTCGGATACGACCGAGCGACTTTACTTTCACTTTCCAGTTCTGTACAGGGTACTGGGGATAAAGCAGTCATAAATCAGATTTTGACACTGCCTTTTAGAGTTTATAGTTTAGGAGACAGTCAATTTAGCCAAAAATTAGAACATAGAAAAATAGTGCTAAGGAAGGTGAAAATACAGATCAACACGTGGGCTGCGTCTACCCAGTTCAAAAGCAGAGCCTCCTCTCTGTGTTTATTCGTTTATTTCTTTGCATCTTTCCTTTCTCAGATTTGACAATGGCATCTTCATGATCTCAAAGATGCTTGTGCCCAGGGGATTATCTCTAGACACTATCTGTATTAGTTTCCTAGAATTCCTTAAGAAAATACCATAAGTGTGTGGATTAAATGAGAGAAATGTATTCTCTTACAGTCATGGAGGCTAAACATTCACAAGTATGGTGTTGGTGAGGTCATGCTCCCCCCAAAGCCTCTGGGAAGCATCCTTCTTTGCCTCCTCTAGCTTCCAGTGGTTCGTGCCAATCACTGGAGTTTTTGGTTTGTAGCAGCAAAGCTCCAGCCTCTGTCTCTGTCTTCGTGTGACCTTCTCCATGTCTGTCTCCTCTGTGTCTTCAAATCTCTATTTCTCTTCACAAGAACACCAACCATTGATTTCAGGGCCCACCTTAGGGCCTCATCTTAAATTGGTTACATCAGCAAACATCCTATTTCCAAATAGGTCACGGTCACAGTTTCCAGGTGTAAGGATATTTTTGGAGGAACTATACAAATCAGTTCAAGCCTAAGGGAAAAGGAGATATGAAAGAAGGATCCAGAAGAGACTTTATTGTTAATACAAATTTTATATTATTTAACGATTATGCATATATGTTTATTAAGAGAAAATGGAGTGTGGTTTAATAAAAATATAGATGTGTGCATTTAAAATGAATGGTATTTCCATTTACGTGCTTATAGTACACAGATCACAGTTAGGGGGACTCTGCTGATCACAGGTAATTGGAATCCTGAACTCTCATGGGTGTCAGTAGCTTCATCCTCATTGCCCAGTAAGGTGGAGCAGAGTTTCCTTTTCACTCCCTTGCCATCCTTCAGAGAAAACACTAATGTTTTATAGGGGGAACGTCACAGGAAAATGCAAAGTCTGAACAATTGTAGAACAGGATAATTTACTTCTGAATTATTGAGAATGTGAAGAATTCTTGACAACATAATGATTCCACCAAATTTTCTTCCAATTTTCCTTGATTCAAAATCAATTTCAAATTTACTTGTATTGCTATTAGAGGTGCCATATTTAATATGAGGGTCTTTAAACAAGGACAGCTTAAAATCCTCTTATGATAGATGAGTTACTAAGCCCTCAAGTCACACATCAAACTTCTTAAGATGCAGTTTATATTCTTTTCAGATTTTTTTTTTTTTCTTTCAGTTCTGAGAGAATTTTCCTTCACAGAGAACTGGCTTCTGTAAAATTCAGGCAAAACTAATACTCTGAAATTGTAGGATTTTCCCCTTCCTGGATCAGACTTCAGTTGAGGACAAAGTATGGTCTTTATTCTATGGTTTCTTTCTCTTGTCTTCTTTCCTTTCCTTTCCGCTCTCTCTTCTTCTTCTTCTTCTTTTTTTTTTTTTTTGCTTTCAGGGACTACAAATAGTTCTATATTGAGATCTGAAAGTACATCAGTGTGTGATTTTCTTTGTAAACTTGTCCTAAAAGACTATGGTAGATAGAAATCAAGCTCTGCATCCAAAAAGATAAAAAAAAAAAAAAAAAAAGCCAAAGCGAACTATGTGAGGTGATATATATGCGTATGTATGTAGAAAGAGAGATAGACGTGATGGCGGTGATCATCTTACAATGCATTGATATAAAAACACACTGAGTTGTATACCTTAAAATATACTACTTTTATTAATCAATTATACCTCAACAAAGCTTAATTAAAAAAAGCACATTCTACAAGTTCAAATGCAGTTACTAGAATCACATGCTTATGTCCCCTGGTGATCTAAAGTAGGAGGTTGCAGGAGCTTAGGGGAGAGGTAGGCAGAGGTTAAAAAAAAAAAAAAAGCAGGCTTGTCCAGAATCACTCAGACTTTGGGACACAACTGAGAATGGGATAAGAGCTTCTGACCAGCACAGGTGGAGCTGGACCTTTGGGTGAATTTTATAAACTTCTCAATTCAAAAATGTGCCTTCTTGGTATAGGGTGCCTTCTGGCCATAAGGGTGATGTCATCTGCATATCTGAGGTTATTGATGCTTCTCCCGGCAATCTGGATTTCAGCTTGTGCTTCATCAAGCCCAGAATTTCACATGATGTACTCTGCATAGAAGTTAAATAAGCAGGGTGGCAATATACAGCCTTGACTTACTCCTTTTCCTAATTGGAACCAGTCTGTTGTTCCATGTCCATGTCCAGTTCTAAGTGTTGCTTCCTGACCTGCATACAGGTTTCTCAAGAGGCAGGTCACGTGGTCTGGTACTCCCATCTCTTTCAGAACTTTCCACAGTTTATTGTGATCCACACAGTCAAAGACTTTGGCATAGTCAATAAAGCAGAAATAGATGTTTTCCTGGAACTTTCTTGCTTTTTCAATGATCCAGCGGATTTCAGCAATCTGATCTCTGGTTCCTCTGCCTTTGCTAAAACCAACTTGAACATCTGGGAGTTCACGGTTCACGTGTTGCTGAAGCCTGGCTTGGAGAATGTTGAGCATTACTTTACTAGCATGTGTTCAGTTCAGTTCAGTCGCTCAGTCGTGTCCGACTCTTTGCGACCCCATGAACAGTGAGATGGGTGCAGTTGTGCGGTAGTTTGAGCATTCTTTGGCATTGCCTTTCTTTGGGATTGGAATGAAAACGGACCTTTTCCAGTCCTGTGGCCACTGCTGAGTTTTCCAAATTTGCTGGCATATTGAGTGCAGCACTTTCACAGCATCATCTTTTAGGATTTGAAATAGCTCAACTGGAATTCCATCACATCCACTAGCCTTGTTCGTAGTGATGCTTCCTAAGGCCCACTTGACTTCACATTCCAGGATGTCTGGCTCTAGGTGAGTGATCACACCATTGTGATTATCTGGGTTGTGAAGATCTTTTTTGTACAGTTCTTCTGTGTATTCTTGCCACCTCTTCTTAATATCTTCTGCTTCTGTTAAGTCCATACCATTTCTGTCTTTTATTGAGCCCATTTTTGCATGAAATGTTCCCTTGGTATCTTTAATTTTCTTGAAGAGATCTGTAGTCTTTCCCATTCTGTTGTTTTCCTCTATTTCTTTGCATTGATTGCTGAGGAAGGCTTTCTTATCTCTCCTTGCTATTCTTTGAAACTCTGCATTCAAATGGGTATATCTTTCCTTTTCTCCTTTGCTTTTCACTTCTCTTCTTTTCACAGCTATTTGTAAGGCCTCCTCAGACAGCCATTTTGCTTTTTTATTTACCTCTATATATAATTTCAGTAGCTATTTGAAATTGAATATATGTATCTATTCTTTAGGGTTTCCCTGGTGGCTCAGGTAAAAAATCTGCCTGCAATGCGAGATACTTGGGTTCGATCTCTGCATCAGGAAGATCCCCTGGACAGGGAAATGGCAACCCACTCCAGTATTCTTTCCTGGAGAAATCCATGGACTGAGGAGCCTGGTGGGCTACAGCCTGGGGGGTCACAAAGAGTAGGACACTACTGAGGAACTAACACTTTACTTTACTTTTTTTTTTTCTCTTTATATATTCTTTACAGAGGAAGAATGGCGGTATTAAATGAGTAGCAGCTTTCCAATTTGACACAAACTAATCTTTCATTCATTTTAGCCATTTACTGAGTGTAATTCTGAGTATGCTACCTCAGTATTTGGAGTCTCAATTTTATCATCCGGAAAATGGAATTAATTACAGTTTGTAAATTTGTCATAAGGGTATGTAAGCATTTGGTTCATAGTAATGCTCAATAAGTCATGACTACTGTTTTTGGAGGCCCAGAATAACATCTCTTGGGTGTTCATTGTGCTAAGTCACTTCAGTTGTGTCCGACTCTTTCCGACACTATGGACTGTAACCCCTCAGGCTCCTCTGTCGGTGGGATTTCCCAGGCAAGACTACTGGAGTGGGTTGCCATTTTCTCCTCCAGGGGATCTTTCTGATCCAGAGATCAAACCCGTGTCTCTCTTGTCTCCTGTATTGGCAGGCGGGTTTTTACCACTAGTGCCACCTGGGAAGCCGCCTGGGTACTCAAAGAGCTACAATTTTGTGCTGGTGCTGAGAAGACAGAGCATTTGATTTCTCAGAGCAGCAACACAGGGCACTTGCAGAGCTGTGAGTCATTTGCAGATTGCTAAGAGGTGAAAGACCAGCTCCTCAGAAATCTCTGAGCCACTCTATTCCCAGTTCACAGAAACCTTTATTTCTACTTTGGCCGCATGATTTCATGACTCCTTTCACTCTCATTTACTATCACACACCACATACAGAAATGAACAGCTTTACTTAATTCTTTTGATGATTACTTAGGGTTGACCTCCTCCCTCCACAAAGTCTGTTCCAGCAAATTTGATAAGATTTTCTTCCAATTTCTCCAGCATCTTCCGCCTTAGTCCAGGACTTCATTACGTTTCATGTAGAGTGTTCCAACAGCCCACTCACCATTCTTTCTACCTCTACACACTCCCCCTCAGTCTTTCCTTTGCAGGACAGCCAGAGTGAGCTTTCTCAAAATAGTGGTTTTCTTATTTTATTATGCAGCTTTTGATATTTGAACAATTATCCCAGTGAGTAATGAGGTGTCCTACGGGATTATTCTTTGCAAAAAGAGGCTTGTGAGAATTGAACAAGGATTAAATTGGCTCTGATGCTTACATAGAGTGCTTTTTATTCTCTGTAACCTAGAGTAGAAAGTTCCAAGTCCACTTTACAGGAGGAAGAAAAGATTGAACAACTCAAGATGTGCAGGGAGATCAATCTGGTGAGATTATTGTCTTGTGATATTGCCTTTTCCAAATCATTTATGAGTATCATGTCTGCACTGATAATTGGGATGTACTCAGAAAAATGACAGAAGAAGCAAGTAAGTATAGACCACTTTGAAGGATGTATGAACCCTGGACACTAGGCATCAACAATAACAGAGAATTTATGTTTTAAAACACTAAAATTGAGCAGGTTGCCCTCTATGTGCTGTCTCATTTAATCCTCAGAGTGATTTTACAAAGTAACAGTTAACATCTAGATTATAAAGAGGAGAATTTAAAGGCTTGGAGAGGCACCATAGCTTGCCCCAGAGAAACTCACTAGCAGATGTCAAACCCAGGTTTTTTTGAAACCCTTGGCATCACTCTTTCCTTTACATAACTCAGTCTCTTGGTAGGAAAATCTCATCTCACAATAGTCTGCATCCAATATTTATGCATGGAACTTTTCACAATAATTTCATTCCAATAAATATCTACTAGATATTCATGGGCTTCCCTGATGGTGCAAGTGGTAAAGAACCAGTCTGCCAATGCAAGAGATGCAAGAGACAGGGGTTCAATCCCTGGGTAAGGAAGATCCGCTGGAGGAGGTCCTGGCAACTCACTCCAGTATTCTTGCCTGAAGAATCCCACAGACAGAGGAGCCTGGTGGGCTACGGTCTATACGGTTCACAAAGAGTCGGACACAACTTAGGCAATTTAGCACACATGCACACATGTCATACATGCACACAAGCATATATGACAAATAATACTTCTCCTCTTTCCAAGTTTAAATTTTAGTTGCTCTTGTTTTCCCTCTTGTACACCTGAAATGCAATGCAATTATCATCCTCCTGTGAAACATAGGTAAGAGCAGTAGAACATAGAGAGAGACCAAAATTGTGGAAGTGCAGCCAGGGCAGTTGCATGGGGTATTTGAAATCATCTAGTCCAGAGACTTTTAAACTTGCAGCAGACAGTTCACACTGGACATATCTTAGCTGGTAAAAATCTGCCTGCAATGCGGGAGACCTGTGTTCAATCCCTGGGTTGGGAAGATCCCCTGGAGAAGGGAAAGGCTACCCACTCCAGTATTCCGGGCTGGAGAATTCCATGGACTATACAGTCCATGCGGTTGCAGAGACTTGGACACGACTTTCACTTTATATTTAAATTTCTTACAAACATCAATTTTATATTCTTCACAGAACACGAATAGATGATGTAAGTCACAAGCATAAATTTTAATTAAATAAGCCACAGAATTGACTTCATTCTTCTGTTAATGACCTTTTGCTATTTTCTGTGTGACCTTTAATTACAGGTATTTAATAGCAGACTGTAGGTTTAAAAAGTATGGGATGGTTACTTGTTTGCCTACCTGCTAATAATTTTCTGCATCCCACCTAGTAACCCACACCAACACAAATAGAAACAAACAAACAAAATATGATAAAATGTTAGTACATAGTAGGTGGTTGATGTCCAAAGGAAGCATAGTCATAGTCAAGTGAAAGCACAGTCTACTTTAGACCAATAATCTTATTTATTTTTTTTTAATTGGGCAAAATGAAGACTAGGAAAAGGGCATAATTTAAACTGTCGAACTGCGTTTAGCTGTAAAGTCTATCACTGCTGGTTTTAATCCTCTTACTATTTCTCAGGGGAAAAGGCTGCTTTGACAAACCACATTTTTAGGGCTCTCTGCTGGAGATATGACTGATGCCTCTTTGTTTTCTGTACATGCACATGTGCACACACTGCTGGCATTGCTTCAAGACCATGCTGATTTTTTCCTTTTAAAAAAGCAATGTGTGTTTGTTCCTGGGCAATTTAAAAAAATAGTCACAAACTCTAAAAAGGAAAATAAAAAGTATCCTTATTTTCCCACTAATTTAAACAATAAATTTGCTCAGGAGAAAATGATGAAAATTTTTAAAAAAGTAATAAAACATTTTTCAGTTCAGTACAGTTCAGTTGCTCAGTTGTGTCCGACTCTTTGTGACCCCATGAATCGCAGCACGCCAGGCCTCCCTGTCCATCACCAATTCTCAGAGTTGACAAACTCACGCCCATCGAGTTGACAAACTCACGCCCATCGAGTCGGTGATGCCATCCAGCCATCTCATCCTCTGTCGTCCCCTTCTCCTCCTGCCCCCAATCCCTCCCAGCATCAGGGTCTTTTCCAATGAGTCAACTCTTCAACTCTTCTCATGAGGTGGCCAAAGTATTGGAGTTTCAGCTTTAGCATCAGTCTTTCCAATGAGCACCCAGGACTTATCTCCTTCAGGATGGACTGGTTGGATCTCCTTGCAGTCCAAGGGACTCCCAAGAGTCTTCTCCAACACCACAGTTCAAAGCATCAATTTTTCAGCGCTCAGCTTTCTTCACAGTCCAACTCTCACATCCATACATGACCACTGGAAAAACCATAGCCTTGACCAGACGGACCTTTGTTGGCAAAGTAATGTCTCTGCTTTTTAATATGCTATCTAGGTTGGTCATAACTTTCCTTCCAAGGAGTAAGCGTCTTTTAATTTCATGGCTGCAGTCACCATCTGCAGGGATTTTGGAGCCCAAAAATATAAAGTCTGACACTGTTTCCACTGTCTTCCCATCTATTTCCCATGAGGTGATGGGACCAGATGCCATGATCTTAGTTTTCTGAATGTTAAGCTTTAAGACAACTTTTTCACTCTCTTCTTTCACTTTCATCAAGAGGCTTTTTAGTTCCTCTTCACTTTCTGCCATAAGGGTGGTGTCATCTGCATATATGAGGTTATTGATCTTTCTCCTGGTGATCTTGATTCCAGCTTGTGCTTCTTCCAGCCTAGTGTTTCTCATGATGTACTCTGCATATGAGTTAAATAAGCAGGGTGACAATATACAGCCTTGACTTACTCCTTTTCCTATTTGGAACCAGTCTGTTGTTCCATGTCCAGTTCTAACTGTTGCTTCCTGACCTGCATACAGGTTTCTCAAGAGGCAGGTCAGGTGGTTTGGTATTCCCATCTCTTTCAGAATTTTCCACAGTTTATTGTGATCCACACAGTCGAAGGCTTTGGCATAGTTGATAAAGCAGAAATAGATGTTTTTCTGGAACTCTTTTGCTTTTTTGATGATCCAGCAGATATTGGCAGTTTGATCTCTGGTTCCTCTGCCTTTTCTAAAACCAGCTTGAACATCTGGAAGTTCTCGGTTCACATATTGCTGAAGCCTGGCTTGGAGAATTTTGAGCATTAATGGTACTAGTGTTCACCAAAATTTCAATGGATTTGTTAAGAGATTATGCCTGTACTCTAAGATTTTTAACTCATATTTTTACATGATTCAAACTGAACAGTGTTTTTTGAAAGGGAACTAAAACCAGTTATAATGATACCAAGACTGAGCTTGAGTCTACAAATCTCTTCACTTGAGAATTAACCTGTCTGAAAGATAAGCTTTTTGTTAGTGGCCCCATTCCTCTGTCAACTACCCAAAGATCCACTACTCAGTCAATATATTTTATCTTTTCAAATTAAGTCTTCCTGTAGTGAGCCTGATAAAGACGATTTAAGTAGTTCAAAAAACATGATTCTATCTTCATTTTCTAAGTTACATTTTATTGAAATGAGTGTTCTTCTTCTTCCTATTTTCTTTTTAATTTCAAAGACCAGAGTTTAAAGTTGATTAACCACCATTATTAAACTAAAGTGCATGTAAATGAGAATAGATTTTCTTCTGAGAGAAAATACTTTTAAATCTTCAGAGAAAAAGTACTATGTGTTACTCAGATTCAGTTGCTAGGACTTAGATACATCTGGCCTCCTACTGGTAGGAATTCAGAAAGAGGCCCTAGTTCTGCATGTTGCCAAAAAAAAAAAAAAAAACAAAAAACCTAGATAAAGGAGCCAGTAGAATGGTATAGACTCTCATGATGTCATGGAGACCAGGATCTGGGGAAAAGAGGGGTTTTGGAGCTTAGTAAGCCTTCTGACTCTCCATCAAAGACATTCCCCAGAAACTCCTCTGTCCCTAAAAAGATCTGCAAAAAGTGATGTAATCTGGTTAATTAATTTTCATTAATTACACTAGGTCAGCATTAATTGCCTAATTCAAAACAAGGGAGGCTTCCAGGGGGACCAAATATTCCATGGTTAAAAGCTGAATCAGGACCTCTCTTACCTATGAAATGGCCAGGAATTCTCTGGTCTATGGAGAAACAGTGGAATGAAAGGTATTACATGGGATTCTTAGGAGGTAACCCCGTTGCCCACGTTATGACCAACTAAGAACCAAGTGTGTGTGAATTTGAACCTTTCATCCTGGGCAGTGGCCTGAGGCATCGCCCCTTGGAACTTGCAAAGCTGAGTTGGATTTCCCATTTTAACCATATGCCTAGCAGACAAACATGATTACCATAGCCAATCCTCGAAACACGGGTTATCATCTTCTTTATATTAACAGTTCTAAGAAAGTAAATACAAGAAGAAAGTGATAGAACAGATCATCTTTAAAGATTTCATTTAGAATCAGAAGGAAAGGGCTCTGAGAGACAAGGTGACATCAAGGCAGATACTGAAGCTAGAGGCCGAAATTATAACTGAATCAGTGATGACATGACATCTCCTTAACCACCCCTTTGCATCTCAGTAAAGGTAAGCAAAGTAGCCAAAGACTGAGATGGTCATTTTAAGATCAGATCTAGTTAGAAGCAGTGGTAGGGAGACTAAGAAATATGTGAGGTCAATTCAGACTTTTTCTGCAAACCACTTCATTTGCCTATCTAAAGAACAATGGAAAAGGAAAGATACTCCCATTTGAATGCAGAGTTCCAAAGAATAGCCAGGAGAGATAAGAAAGCCTTCCTCAGCAAACAATGCAAAGAAATAGAGGAAAACAACAGAATGGGAAAGACTAGAGATCTCTTCAAGAAAATTAGAGATACCAAGGGGACATTTCATGCAAAAATGGGCTCAATAAAAGACAGAAATGGTATGGACTTAACAGAAGCAGAAGATATTAAGAAGAGGTGGCAAGAATACACAGAAGAACTGTACAAAAAAGATCTTCACAACCCAGATAATCACAATGGTGTGATCACTCACCTAGAGCCAGACATCCTGGAATGTGAAGTCAAGTGGGCCTTAGGAAGCATCACTACGAACAAGGCTAGTGGATGTGATGGAATTCCAGTTGAGCTATTTCAAATCCTAAAAGATGATGCTGTGAAAGTGCTGCACTCAATATGCCAGCAAATTTGGAAAACTCAGCAGTGGCCACAGGACTGGAAAACGTCCGTTTTCATTTCGATCCCTAAGAAAGGCAATGCCAAAGAATGCTCAAACTACCTCACAATTGCACTCATGTCATATGCTAGTAAAGTAATGCTCAAAATTCTCCAAGCCAGGCTTCAGCAATACATGAACCGAGAACTTCCAGATGTTCAAGCTGGTTTTAGAAACGGCAGAGGAACCAGAGATCAAATTGCCAATATCCACTGGATCATCGAAAAAGCAAAAGAGTTCCAGAAAAACATCTATTTCTACTTTACTGACTACGCCAAAGCCTTTGACTGTGTGGATCACAATAAACTGTGGAAAATTCTTAAAGAGATGGGAATACCAGACCACCTGACCTGCCTCTTGAGAAACCTGTATGCAGGTCAGGAAGCAACAGTTAGAGCTGGACATGGAACAACAGACTGGTTCCAAATAGGAAAAGGAGTAAGTCAAGGCTGTATATTGTCACCCTGCTTATTTAACTTATATGCAGAGTACATCATGAGAAACACTGGGCTGGAAGAAGCACAAGTTGGAATCAAGATCACCAGGAGAAATATCAATAACCTCATATATGCAGATGACACCACCCTTATGGCAGAAAGTGAAGAGGAACTAAAAAGCCTCTTGATGAAAGTGAAAGAGGAGAGTGAAAAAGTTGGCTTAAAGCTTAACATTCAGAAAACTAAGATCATGGCATCTGGTCCCATCACCTCATGGGAAATAGATGGGGAGACAGTGGAAACAGTGTCAGACTTTATATTTTTGGGCTCCAAAATCCCTGCAGATGGTGACTGCAGCCATGAAATTAAAAGACGCTTACTCCTTGGAAGGAAAGTTATGACCAACCTAGATAGCATATTGAAAAGCAGAGACATTACTTTGCCAACAAAGGTCCGTCTGGTCATGGTTGAAAAGTTGACTCATTGGAAAAGACCCTGATGCTGGGAGGGGTTGGGGGCAAGAGGAGAAGGGGACGACAGAGGATGAGATGGCTGGATGGCATCACCGACTCGATGCGCATGAGTTTGAGCAAACTCCGGAAGTTTGTGATGGACAGGGAGGCCTGGCGTGCTGCGATTCACGGGGTGGCAAAGAGTTGGACACGAGTGAGCGACTGAACTGAACTGAAAGAACAACGAGAGGATGGGAGCAGGGTTGATCAATGTAAGAATCAAGAGAAAGCAGATTACCTCCTGCAAAGGCAGGCTGTAGGTAACCACAGAACATAGGTAGGAAAGGGGATGAAGTCTTATTCTGCAGTGAATGCTTGAATTAAGCATCAGTTTTTGTTTTTTTTTTTTTTCAAACACTGGTTGGAACTATTAAACATTGTACGTTTTTCGGGGTCTGAAAAATGACTGTAGGATTATGTAATCACATAAGAACAAACTTGGAAAACACATAGTGATATCTGCTCAAATTTCCATCCTGGAATGGGGAAAGATTATTCTCATGTAACTCAAGTTAGAGTCATAAAGGGAAATGAAATAAAGTTTTGTTTTGTTTGTATTTTATGACTTAGCTTTAGCATAATTGTTACAGAAGAAAGGAAGTATAGGAAGGGAAGGAAAATTGAAAAGGAAGAAGGAAAGTACTTGGATGAATTTTCTTTTTTCCTTATCAAATATGAGGTCAAGGACCAAATGATTCTTTTTTCCTTATCATACCTGGTCTGAGGACCAGAGGATTGATTTACCCAAACTTTATGAATTTATTTATGAAATATATTTTATAATCTACATTCTATTCTGTATCTATTGCACCCAAGAGAGAAGCCATGTCCCTTTTTACTTATTCTTATTTCTTTCATTTTGAATATATGAAGATCAAAATAGTAGTATTTAAAGGAATTAAAATATAAATACTGTATGGAATTAAGCCTTGATTTTTTTTATAATCTGCTCTGTGCATCAAAATTTTAAAAGAATTTTAATTTAAAATTCAGCTAAGCATCTGTGAACTATTAAATATAGTCAAAATAAATCAGAAACTAATTCTCTCAGCCAGCAGCAAACCCAAATATACCAAATTAACAGATTAGCTCTTCCTAGGAATCTATGATGCATTATCAACAAAATGTTCTCATAGAAAATGTTGTCTGGGAGCATTGGAGAATTATCCCAATGAACACTGTTGTAATTATAATTATGAATTAAAATAATAGTAGCTCCTCTGAGGAGTACAAAACACATCTCTGAGAATTTTTTAATGATTTCAATCTGAGCTTAACATTTTTCATCCAGAGTCAAAACAGAAAAAGAGACAGTTTATCAATAATAAACTAGGAAATAAATTATGAGAAATGCTGAGAGCTAAAGAATCAGATATAGAATTACCAACGGAAATTCAGAGCAAGAACTTTTTATCCATACTTTACCGATTTAAATAGGCATCAAATTGAGGAAGAAATTTAATAGAAGATGGATCAATAGGTCCAAAATATTGGTCAGAGAAATACTATGTTTAAGGTACCACAGGATGCCCTGTGCTGAATTAGGGTGCTTTCCAAGAAGAAGAAAAAAAAAGGCAAATCACCTTTATGCTACTGAGGATCCTACAGGAGAGTTAGAAGGCAAACAAACACATTGTTTAGGTTTTTAATGAAATATTTCACTATGTGGGAATCAAATAAATTGCTATAGGAATTTTAGGGGTGATGAGAGCCACTTAAAGAGGCAAAAGAAGGCTGGCATTGTCAGAGAGGGCTTTATAAAGTGTTATCTAGTTTAAAAGATTATTATAGTATAGGAGTAAAATTCTTTGCTCAGTAAGATACTTGAATATTCTATGGGATCTGAGTGGTCACTGTCTCATCCATATCCCTAATCTCCTGAAGGACACATACTGACATCCACAATAAAGGTAGTAGATCAGCCATTTATAAAGTAGTAGTAAGTTTAAAAGACAAATATAGTGAAATCATCGTTGCCCATGATAAACAGTTAAAGGATGCACACAAAATAATATAAAATATGATGTCAAAACACGATGGATGGAGGGGCAGTAAAATATGCAGAGTTGTTAAAATGTGTTCAAAATTACAGGATCAGCAATTTAAACATCTATCTATCTATCTATCTATATAGACTATAAAGAAAGCTGAGCTCCAAAGAATTGATGCTTTTGAACTATGGTGTTGGAGAAGACTCTTGAGAGTCTCTTGGACTGCAAGGAGATCCAACCAGTCCATCCTAAAGGAAATCAGTCCTGAATATTCATTGGAAGGAGAGATACTGAAGCTGAAGCTATAAAACTTTGGCCACCTGAGGCGAAGAACCTGATTCTGGGAAAGACTGAAGGCAGGAGGAGAAGGGGACGACAGGATAAATGGTTGGATGGCATCACTGACTCAACGGACATGAGTTTGAGTAAACTGCAGGAGTTAGTGATGGACAGGGAGGCCTGGCATGCTATATTTCATGGGGTCACAAAGAGTCAGATATGACTGAGTGACTGAACTGAACTGAATATATATATATATATTCAGTATATATAATATATATATTATATACACACACAGACACATACACATATATAACACCCTATCCCACAGAGACTCACTCAACTGGTGGTGGCCCATGCCCATAGCAGGCTTGGATGGATCTGGAGAGCTGGCTATATTTAACTCTCCTCTCTGTGTAGTCAGCTGAAACTTGCTATTGTCAGAAAGTCTAGATATATAACTTTCCTCCAGGTCCCCGTTATGCTAAAAAAATAATACATAAAATAATAAATTCTCATAACTTTTGCTTTGGAGAGAAAGTTCATAGAAAATTCATCTTAAGAAATTTATGTTAGAAAAGCCTTCCACAAATTATCTACATTAGAAGGTTGCCATGAGGCTTAAGTAAAAGGATGCAAGAAAAAAAAAAAAAGCATTGTGAACACTTTTTTGACACCCAGTAAGTATGGATGTGAGAGTTGGACTGTGAAGAGAGCTGAGCACCAAAGAATTGATGCTTTTGAACTGTGGTGTTGGAGAAGACTCTTGAGAGTCCCTTGGACTGCAAGGAGATCCAACCTGTCCAACCTAAAGGAGATCAGTCCTGGGTGTTCACTGGAAGGACTAATGCTGAAGCTGAAACTCCAATACTTTGGCCACCTCATGCAAAGATTTGACTCATTGGAAAAGACCCTGATGCTGGGAGGGATTGGGGGCAGGAGGAGACGGGGACGACAGAAGATGAGATGGTTGGATGGCATCACCGACTCAATGGCCATGAGTTTGGGTAAGTTCCGGGAGTTGGTGATGGACAGGGAGGCCTGGCGTGCTGTGATTCATGGGGTCACAAAGAGTCAGACACGACTGAGCGACTGAACTGAACTGAACTGAAGTAGAATGCCTTCTTATACTGTTCATGGTGTTTTCTCAAGGCAAGAATACTGAAGTGGTTTGCCATTTGCTTCTCCAGTGGACCACGTTTTGCCAGAACTCTCCACCATAACCTGTCCATCTTGGGTGGCTCTACAAGGCATGGCTCATAGTTTCATTGAGTTAGACAAAGCTGTGGTCCACGTGATCAGATTGGTTAGTTTTCTGTGATTATAGTTTTCAGTCTGTCTGCCTTCTGATGGAGATGGATAAGAGACTTATCCATGGATAAGAAGCTTCCTGATGGGAGAGACTGACTGAGGGGGAAAATGGGTCTTGTTCTGATGGAGCCATGCTCAGTAAATCTTTAATCCAATTTTCTGTTGAAGGGTGTGGCTGTGTTCCCTCCCTATTATATGACCTGAGGCCAAACTGCGGTGGAGGTAATGAAGATAATGGCAACCCCTTCAAAAGGTCACATGCACCCACTGCTACACTCAGTGTCCCCAACCCTGCAGCAGGCCATTGCTGACTCATGCCTCTGCCAGGGACTCCTGGACACTCAAGGGCAAGTCTGGGTCAGTCTCCTGTGGGGTCACTGCTCCTTTCTTCTTGGTCCTGGTACATACAAGGTTCTGTTTGTGCCCTGCAAGAGTCTGTTTCCCCAGTCCTGTGTAAGTTCTGGCAGCTCTATGGTGGGTTAATGGCGACCTCCTCCAAGAGAGCTTATGCCACACCCAGGTCTGCTCCACCCAGAGCCCTTGCCCCTGTTGCAGACCACTGCTGACCCTTACCCCCACAGGTGACACTCAAATATAGTTATGTCTCAGTCTCTGTGTAGTTTCTGATCCTGGTGTGTACAAGATTTGTTTGAACCCTCTGAGCGTCTCTGGCGAGTATAGGCTTTGATTCTAAATGTGATTCCACCTCAGCTATCATCTTGCTGGGGCTTTACCTTTGCCCTTGGACATGGGGTATCTTCTCAAGGTTGCTTCAGCACTGAGCAGCGGCCACTTCAGTGCTTAATGTCTTGTTGGGACTTCTCTGCCCTTGGAAGTGGGGTATCTCTTAACATTAACAGTATGAAAAGGCAAAAAGACATGACACTGAAAGATGAACTCCCCAGGTCGATAGGTGCCCTATATGCTACTGGAGATCAGTGGAGAAATAACTCCAGAAAGAATGAAGAGATGGAGCCAATACAAAAACAACACCGTGCTGTGGGTGTGACTGGTGATGGAAGAAAAGTCCTATGCTGTAAAAGCAATATTGCATAGGAACCTGTAATTTTAGGTCCGTGAATCAAGGCAAATTGGAAGTGACCAAACAGGAGATGGCAAGAGAGAACATTGACATTTTAGGAATCAGCAAACTAAAATGGACTGGGATGGGTGAATTTAACTTAGATGACCATTATATCTACTACTGTGGCAAGAATCCTTTAGAAGAAATAGAGTAGCCATCATAGTCAACAAAAGAGTCTGAAATGCAGTACTTGGGTGCCATCTCAAAAATGACAGAATGATCTCTGTTCATTTCCAAGGCAAACCATTAATATCACAGTAATCCAAATCTATGCCCCAACTAGTAATGCTGAAGAAGCTGAAGTTGAACAGCTCCGTGAAGACCTACAAGAGCTTCTAGAACTAATACCCAAAAGAGATGTCCTTTTCATTATAGGGGACTGGAATGCAAAAGTAGGAAGTCAAGAAACATCTGGAGTAACAGGCAAATTTGGCCTTGGCATACGGAATGAAGCAGGGCAAAGACTAACAGAGTTTTGCCAAGAGAACGCACTGGTCATAGCAAACACCCTCTTCCAACAACACAAGAGAAGACTCTACACATGGACATCACCAGATGGTCAACACCAAATCAGATTGATTATATTCTTTGTAGCCAAAGATGGAGAAGCTCTATACAGTCAGCAAAAACAAGACCAGGAGCTGACTGTGGCTCAGATCATGAACTCCTTATTCCCAAATTCAGACTTAAATTGAAGAAATTACAGAAAAACCACTAGACCATTCAGGTATGACCTAAATCAAATCCCTTACGATTATATAGTGGAAGTGAGAAATAGATTCAAGGGATTAGATCTGATAGACAGAGTGCCTGAAGAACTATGGATGGAGGTTCCTGACATTGTACAGGAGGCAGTGAACAAGACCATCCCCATGAAAAAGAAAGGCAAAAAGGCAAAATGATTGTTTGAGGAGGCCTTGGAAATGCCTGTTAAAACAAGAGAAGTGAAAGGCAAAGGAGAAAAGGAAAGATATACCATTTGAATCCAGAGTTCCAAAGAACAACAAGGAGAGATAAGAAAGCCTTCCTCAGTGATCAATGCAAAGAAATAGCAGAAAACAATAGAATGGGAAAGACTAGAGATCTTTTCAAGAAAATTGGAGATACCAAGGGAACTTTTCATGTAAAATGGGCACAATAAAGGACAGAAAATGGTATGGACCTAACAGAAGCAGAAGATATTAAGAAGAGGTGGCAAGAATACACAGAAGAACTATACAAAAAAGATCTTCATGACCCAGATAATCACGATGGTGTGATCACTCACCTAGAGCCAGACATCCTGGAATATGAAGTCAAGTGGGCCTTAGGAAGCATCACTACAAACAAAGCTAGTGGAGGTGATGGAATTCCAGTTGAGCTATTTCAAATCCTAAAGGATGATGCTGTGAAAGTGCTGCACTCAATATGTCAGCAAATCTGGAAAACTCAGCAGTCGCCACAGGCCTGGAAAAGGTCAGTTTTCATTTCGATCCCTAAGAAAGGCAAAGCCAAAATATTCAAACTACTGCACAGTTGTACTCATCTCACACGCTAGTAAAGTAATGCTCAAAATTCTCCACACCAGTCTTCAACAGTATGTGACCCAAGAAATTCCAGATGTTCAAGCTGGTTTTAGAAAAGGCAGAGGAACCAGAGATCAAATTGCCAACATCTGTTGGATTATTGGAAAAGCAAGAGAGTTCCAGAAAAACATCTATTTCTGCTTTATTGACTATGCCAAAGCCTTTGACTATGTGGATCACAACAAACTGTGGAAAATTCTGAAAGAGATGGGAATACCAGACCACCTGACCTGCCTCTTGAGAAACCTGTATGCAGGTCAGGAAGCAAGAGTTAGAACTGGACATGGAACAACAGACCCTTATGGGAGAAAGTGAAGAAGAACTAAACAGTCTCTTGATGAAAGTGAAAGAGGGGAATGAAAAAGTTGGCTTAAAGCTTAACATTCAGAAAACTAAGATCATGGCATCTGGTCCCAGCACTTCATGGCAAATAGATGGGAAACAGTGGAAAGAGAGGCTGACTTTGTTTTTCTGGGCTCCAAAATCACTGCAGATGGTGACTGCAGCCATGAAATTAAAAGACACTTACTCCTTGGAAAAAAAGTTATGACCACCCTATACAGCATATTAAAAAGCAGAGACATTACTTTGTCAAGAAAGATCCATCTAGTCAAAGCTATGGTTTTTCCAGTGGTCATGTATGGATGTGAGAGTTGGACTATAAAGAAAGCTGAGTGCAAAAGAATTGATGTTTTTGAAGTGTGGTGTTGGAGAAGACCCTTAAGAGTCCCTTGGACTGCAAGGAGATCCAACCAGTCCATCATAAAGGAAATCAGTCCTGAAAGTTCATTGAAAGGACTGATGATGAAGCTGAAACTTCGATACTTTGGCCACCTGATGTGAAGAACTGACTCATTTGAAAGACACTATTGCTGGGAAAGATGGAAGGTGGGAGGAGAAGCAGATGACAGAGGATAAGATGGTTGGATGGCATCGCCAACTCAATGTACATGAGTTTGGGTAAACACCGAGAGTTGGTGATGGACAGGGAGGCCTGGCCTGCTGTAGTCCATGGGGTCACAAAGAGTCGGACACGACTGAGCAAGTGAACTGAACTGAACAGAAGTAGAATGCACTGGAATTTCTTTTTCTTAAATTGGGTCTTTGTACCTATATGTAGAAAAATATTTTGTTTTCTTTTATGCTGTTACCTTCCCAGGTGGTGTCAGTGGTAAAGAACTCATCTGCCAGTGCAGGAGATCCAAGAGGCACAGGTTCGTTCCCTGGGTCAGGAAGATCCCCCTGGAGAAGGGAATGGCAACCCACCCCAGTATTCTTGTCTGGAGAATCCAATGGCTAGAAGAGCCTGGTGGGCTACAGTCCATGGGGTTGCAAAGAGTCTGATACAACTGACTGACTAACACTTTTGCTGTTACTCAGTTCCAATTAAAAAAAAAAAAAAAAACCTTATTAAAAGTATTATTCCTGCTGTGTGAGCTGCTAAATGCTTAGTGTGGTACAGGGCCCTGGAAATAATGTCATGCTGAATTTGCCCTTTTGAGGGAAAAGTAACTTCCAGACTGTGCTGAGATGAAGATACATCTCTTTCTCTCTCCCCTACCCAGCACTTCTGGGCAAGTGCACAATCACCATGATACTTTTGCACGCTCCTACTGAGTAAAGCAATTTTAAGTCATTTCTCACTTAACCATGGACCTGCCTCATTTTACATGTGGCTTATCAGAAACAAAAGGTAGGGCAAGGTTAGAGGAAGAAAGACAGAAAAGTGAACCAGACAAGAACCCCACCTTCAAGGTAAGTGTTTATCCTACATGTATTAAATTTTATTATGAGGCTTCCCTGGTGGCTCAGATGGTGAAGAATCTGCCTGCAACACGGGAGACCTAGGTTCAATCCTTGGGTCAGGATGATGCCCTGGAGAAGGGAATTGCAACACAATTCAGTATTCTTGCCTGGAGAATTCCATGGACAGTGGAGTCTGGTGAGCTACCAGCCCACGGGGTCGCAAAGAGTCGTACATGACTGAGTTACTAACACTTCACTTTCATGTGACTGAAAGACTGTAAGTTTCCGCCTATGCAGTGTCTACATTCCTGCAGAGAAACATGTATTTAACCATGGAAACCAAAGTGTGTAACAGATCCGGTGGAATATAATTTTGATTTTGAAATATGAAGTTGGATATAAATAAACAGTATGATTTCTCTCGTAGAACCCTTGGAAGGCCTAAGAGTCTGTCCTGTTAATCTTGATCTATTCTTTGTAGTTCACACAGGCAGCTATCTTGGGTAGAAACATTTTCTGTTTTTCCTCTGTGGGCCCAGCAAATGGAAAGGCTGTTAAGTCTTGACCCAGAGCGGTGTGTGGCACTGGGGACTTATCCTGTGCTAAAAGAAGAGACCCAATTATTTTCTGTAGCAAAACTCAATTTCTCCTGGCTCCATTGCTCCAGAACCAAGAGTTACATGACTCATTTGGGAATTCCTTTTTCTCTAGGCAAAATGAGTTTCATATTCTGGACATGATGCCCAGAGGCAATTTTCAGAATATTTGACCAGAGTTCATTAGTTGGGTATTTAGATAACTTTTCATCCTTTGGTGCCAACACAGTGGATACAATCCCATTTGGGGAGAAGTAAAAAGAAAAAAAATTACAAAATCCATTATTGATGTAAACACACATCAGGGACAGTAATTCTCAGTTATAGTCAAAATGTGCACAATGTTTCAGGATTGATAAAGCATATTTTCAACCATTATACCATTTTATGTAATCCTATTCCACAAAAGTAATCTGTAAAGTAAGAGTGATTACTTCTGTCCATTTTACAAAATGCAAATTTATCTAACAGTAGTGGTAGAAATATGTTTGGAGGAAGGAAAGAATGGATGCTTATCCTTACTAAACACTAATTATTTGCTTATGCCACTATATTCTTTCTATCATTTTACTTTTCAAAAAGTCATATAACTTGTGCATTTCATCTCCCATGTCTATGCTGATGATAGTGAACCTACATTCCTAAAATGAAGCTGCTTCCTGTCTTTGCACACACCTGCACCCTAGCTCATGCTGAATCTTCTGCATGGAATACAATTTCTTCCGCTGGTCTATTATTAAACTGTTCTGTTAAAGCTCAAATGTGATATCCAGATACATGTCCTTAAATATCTCACAATGTATTGGAAAAAAAAAAAAACTTGATATTTACAGTGTGTGTGTGCTCAGTCACTAAGTTGTGTCCAATTCCTTGGGACCCTGAGGACTGTAGCCTGCCAGGCTCCTCTGCCCATGGAATTTCTCAGGCAAGAATTCTGGAGTGAGTTGCCATTTTCTTCTCTAGGGGATCTTCCCAACCCAAGGATCAGGCCCACATTTGTATTGTAGGCAGGTTCTTTGCTGTCTAAGCCACCAAGGAAGTCTCAATATTTACAGTAGAATGTAATAAATGTGTTAGGGGTTAAGTAGGAAGGGAAGAGTGATTGAATCTGCCATAGTAATATATCTCACTTATGTTTCTGTTCTTAGTTTCAAACATAGTAGAAAATCTCCCAGCAATTTGTTAAGATAAATGTGTGAACTAATGCTTTCTCTGCTATGAATGAGACGCCCTTTGATGGCAAGCTATTAGTGCATTACATAACCCTTTCAACAATACACAGAGGCCCTGGAAGAATGCATTGTTGTATTTTGCAAAATCTGCTTGGAGTTCTAAGTTCTGCTTAAAGAAGGCCAGAGTATGTTTACAACTAATCTATGAGAGGTGGCAAAGCTGTAATTACAGCAGCACCTTCCAAGGTACCTTTTCTAGATAGCCAGAGGATCTAATGTCTAAAAGCTCCCCACCTTGAAGAAGTATTCTCTTTGCATTCTTGGGTTACCTGCTTAAGCCAGAAAAAAGCAGTAGTTCGCTAAGATCTAATATAAATCCAGTCTTTGAGACTTCAACTTGACATTCAGTTGGTCTTAGAAGTATTCTGACACTATGTAAGACACGTGAATGTGCTATCCTATCTTTTTTAAACTAGTCAAAGTACACACAGAATAAAATTTAAACCAAACACTTGCAGAAATGCCAGAGTACACTGCAGGGGTGGAGTTCTGTAAAACCCAGTTTAAAAATTCCTGAATTAGGAGATGCCCTATGCCTCCAAGATGACATCCCTAGAGTTCACAGAAGTGCAGCTTGGGCAGCAGGTTTGTACTTGGAGGAGGTCTCTGTACTGCTGAAAGAATTGCACAGATCCTGACAATGAGTTCCGGGCACGATGCAGGATCTGGGTGGACCCCACTGACACTGCAGACTCCGGTAAAAAAACAAAGAAGGGTCAGAGTCCCCTCCAGTTCTTGGGGCCCAAGCAGAGGCTCTGGTTGTACTGATATGCGTACAATAAAGAATTGCTACTGGCTGTAGAACAGTCTTTCTTAGTTAAGCAAAAGAAGGCACTTCTTAGGGTGGCAACCACCCCTAATTGACAGTGTGACTCCAGGAAATTCACTTTTCTTTAGGAAAACCATTCCCCTCTCCAAAGATGAGGACTTGGACTAAATTATTTCTCAAAAATCATTTTGAGGCCTGGCCCCTTCTTTCTAACTGTTTATACTTGGAAACCACTAACCCTCTTCTTCCGAAACTCTCACTTTTTTACTTACACTTAATGAGGATTCAAAATTTCTACCCATCTCACACACTGTTATGAGAATACCAGTTAATGTAACCAAAGTACTTTCCATATTATAAAGTGCTCAGTCATGTCTGACTCTTTGTAACCTCACAAACTGTAGCCTGCCAGGCTCCTCTGTCCATGGGATTTTTCAGGCAAAAATGCTGGTGTGAGTTGTCGTTTCCTTCTCCAGAGGATCTTCCTGACTCAGGAATTGAACCCATGTCTTCTGTGTTTCCTGAATTGGCAGGCAGATTGTTCACCTGCTGAGCCATTGGGGAAGCTTCATTATAAAGCACAACTCATGTAAATGCTGAGATTTGCCTCAACCTCCTTCCAGTTTGAAAAATCAAATGTTGATTCTATGAAAAGCTTTAGTGGATGAAAATTCTTATTTTTTTCCCACTGTTGAGTTGGCATGGCCTTGGAGGGAAGGCTTGCCACAGCTTATTCCTATCATAGAAGGCACTGCCGCCTACCCTCAACCCCAACCACACTGCTTTCAGGAACTGGTAAAATCCATGCAACTGGGATTTTAACCCAGACTGCTCTGCCCACTCCTGCTCTGTGTGTGTGTGTGTGTGTGTGTGTGTGTATGTGTGTGTGTTAGCTGCTCAGTCATGTCCTACTTTTTGCAACCCCATGGACTGTAGTCCACCAAGCTCTTCTGTCCATGGAATTTCCCAGGCAGGAATACTGGAGTGGGTTGCCATTTCCTCCTCCAGGGGATCTTCCCAACCCAGAGATTGGACCTGCATCTCCCATGTCTCCTGCATTGCAGGTGGATTCATTACCATTGAACCACCAGGGAAACCCAAAACACTTGGTATTATGACTGCTATTTGATACAAACAAAATAAACACTATTGATTGAGTTAATACTGTTCCTGCTCTACCTTATCATTTTTTAATGTCATTTCCCCCCTAACTTAATTGAGATATAATTAATACATGACATAGTGTAAGTTGAGTATGTTTATTTGGTACTTATTGTTGCAATATGGTTATCACTGTAGTGTTAGTTAACACCTCTATTACATGCCATACTTACTTCTTTTTTGTGGTGTGAACATTTACAGTTTACTCCTATCAGCTTTCAAGTATACAACACAGAGCTGTTAATTGTAATCATAATTCTGGGTGTTGGATTCCCAGAACTTATTCACCTTCTGCTTGGATAAAGGACAGAAATGGTATGGACCTAACAGAAGCAGAAGATATTAAGAAGAGGTGGCAAGAATACACAGAAGAATTGTACAAAAAAGATCTTCATGACCCAGATAATCACAATGGTGTGATCACTCACCTAGAGCCAGACATCCTGGAATGTGAAGTCAAGTGGGCCTTAGGAAGCATCACTACGAACAAAGCTAGTGGATGTGATGGAATTCCAGTTGAGCTATTTCAAATCCTAAAAGATGATGCTGTGAAAGTGCTGCACTCAATATGTCAGCAAATTTGGAAAACTCAGCAGTAGCCACAGGACTGGAAAGGGTCTGTTTTCATTCCAATCCCAAAGAAAGGCAATGCCAAAGAATGCTCAAACTACTGCACAATTGCACTCATCTCACATGCTAGTAAAGTAATGTTCAAAATTCTCCAAGCCAGGCTTCAGCAATACGTGAACCAAGAACTTCCAGATGTTCAAGCTGGTTTTAGAAAAGTCAGAGGAACCAGAGATCATGTTACCAACATCTGCTGGATCATCAAAAAAGCAAGAGAGTTCCAGAAAAACATCTATTTCTGCTTTATCAACTATGCCAAAACCTTTGACTGTGGATCACAATAAACTGTGGAAAATTCTGAAAGAGATGGGAATACCAGACCACCTGACCTGCCTCTTGAGAAACCTGTATGCAGGTCAGGAAGCAACAGTTAGAGCTGGACATGGAACAACAGACTGGTTCCAAATAGGAAAAGGAGGGCATCAAGGCTGTATATTGTCACCCTGCTTATTCAACTTATATGCAGAGTACATATGAGAAACACTGGACTGGAGGAAGCACAAACTGGAATTCAGACTGCTGGGAGAAATATCAATAACCTCAGATATGCAGATGACACCACCCTTATTGCAGAAAAGGAAGAAGAACTACAGAGCCTCTTAATGAAAGCGAGAGAGTGAAAAAGTTGGCTTAAAGCTCAACATTCAGAAAACTAAGATCATGGCATCTGGTCCAATCACTTCATGGCAAATAGATGGGGAAACAGTGGAAAGAGTGTCAGACTTAATTTTTTGGGGCTCCAAAATGACTGCAGATGGTGATTGCAGCCATGAAATTAAAAGATGCTTACTCCTTGGAAGCAAAGTTATGACTGATCTGGATAGCATATTGAAAAGCAGAGACATTACTTTACCAACAAAGGTCTGTCTAGTCAAGGCTATGGTTTTTCCAGTAGTCATGTATGGATGTGAGAGTTGGATGGTAGAGAAAGCTGAGTGCCAAAGAATTGATGCTTTTGAACTGTGGTGTTGGAGATGACTTTTGAGAGTCCCTTGGACTGCAAGGAGATCCAACCAGTCCAACCTAAAGGAGATCAGTCCTGGGTGTTCATTGGAAGGACTGATGTTGAAGCTGAAACTTCAATACTTTGGCCACCTCATGTGAAGAGTTGACTCATTGAAAAATACCCTAATGCTGGGAAGGATTGGGGGAAGGAGGAGAAGGGGATGACAGAGGATGAGGTGGTTGGATGGCATCACTGACTCAATGGACATGGGTTTGGGTGAACTCCGGGAGTTGGTGATAAACAGGGAGGCCTGGCGTGCTGCAATTCATGGGGTCGCAAAGAGTCGGACACGAGTGAGCGACTGAACTGAACTGAACTGAACTGTATCCTCCCCACCCCACCCTTTGGCCCTGAAATCACTGTTGGCGTTTCTGTTTCTACGAGTTTCGGTTTATTTGTTTTTGAGATTCCAGCTATAAGTAACATCACACAGTATTTGTTTTCTCTTTCAGAGTTATTTCACTTGGCATCATGTCCTCTAGGTCCATTTATATTGTAGCAAATATCAGGATTCCCTTATTTCTCATGTGAATCATGACACTTTCACAGAAAACAGAGTGAGAATTAATTTCTTAATTTATATACATACTTCTGCTTCTTTATTGGAAAAAAAATAAGCTTCAAGAAATGTTCTTTTCCTCTTTGTCTCTTCTGATGCTAATCAAATGGATCCTGCTTCCTCTCTAGCACAAATATTTTCTCTCTCTTGCCTTCAACGGTAAAAATACAATATATATGAAACAGTAATTTGTTAACAAGTCCTTTAGAAAGAATTTCCCAGCGTGGGGCTGATGCAACTCCGTTTTGCATGATTGATACAGATATGCCCAGATGTATCCAGGGTTTAGTCTCTTGCTCCAAGTTGACACTGGGCAGTCATCAGACATGCCCCAGAATTCATTGCTTCTGGGTGTTCTGGGGGAAATATGTCACTTCCCAAAGTTTCCTCAAATCTTTGAAAGGCAAAGCAAAGACAAGTACAACACTGTTTCTCTAAGACACTAAATCAAATGTATTGCATTTTATTGTGATAATACAGGATTCCAAAAAGATTTGCTTAATGATTAAAAAATGAAATATTAGTGATATGCAGGAAAGTATACTTCTATAAGTAATAGAAATGATAGTTGTCAGGCTGTGTTAAAGATAATATAGAGAACTTGTGTTCTTTCTTGTTAAGAAATAAAGTATAGAATCAGGTTTCCCAGGTGTCTCTGCCTGCAATGAGGGAGACCCAGGTGTGATCCTTGGGTTGTGAAGATCCTCTGGAGAAGAGAATTTCAAATCCACTCCAGTATTCTTGCCTGGAGAATCCCATGGACAGAGGAGCCTGGCAGACTACAGTCCATAGCACTGCAAAAAGTTGGATACAACTGAAGCAATTTAGCATGTATGAAGTATACAAAAAATACTTCTATAATACCAGCTGGTTTATAAATTGGTAATCACAATTTATAGGCCAAATGAGTTCCTGGAATCTCCATTCAGATTAGAAATCTGAATCATAAAGCATAAATTTCTTTCCAGATGCAAGAAGGAGTCTTAATAATTTCATAGTCAACCTTTGTGTTTAAGAATTTCTAATATATATATATTTTTAAATTTTTTTATTAGTTGGAGGCTAATTACTTCACAACATTTCAGTGGGTTTTGTCATACATTGATATGAATCAGCCATAGATTTACATGTATTCCCCATCCCGATCCCCCCTCCCACCTCCCTCTCCACCCGATTCCTCTGGGTCTTCCCAGTGCACCAGGCCCGAGCACTTGTCTCATGCAGCATTTATGTGGTTATTTTTACTGTTAAACATTTTCAAACCCAGCATTTTTGAGAGCTGTGCTTAATACAGCATGAAGCACTTCACGTAGTTTGAGTATAGTTGCTGAGTTCCATGGACTAAATAGAAAAGGGAGATATCTGAGCTCTAGATTAGACCGGGAAATATTGGAATTATCAAGAAAGATATGGGCCTGTCAGTCTGAGACTTTTGATTCTGGCCCTTTCTGGCCACATATACAACTTCTATATATAAAAAGAAATCCCACAAAGTGGAGTGGTGAGAGATAGAAAATGTCTTGCTTTATTGACTTTTCTTTCTTCCTATTCCCAGATTTTGGAACTGATTAGGGTTCACCTGGACTTCCTGAGAGGTTCAGCAGTAAAGAATCCACCTGCAATGCTAGGAGATACAGGAGACACCAGTTTGATCCCTGGGTCAGGAAGATGCTCTGGAGAGGGGCATGGTGACCCACTCCAGTATTCTTGCTGGGAAAATCCCATGGATGGAGGAGCCTGGCCATGGTGTCATAAGGAGTCAGGCTTGACTTAAGCAACTGAGCACAACACAGCACGGGATTCGCCTATAAGAGGATGAGATGGTTGGATGGCATCGCCAACTCAATGGACATGTTTGAGCAAACTCTGGGAGATAGTGAAGGACAAGGAAGGCTGGCATGCTGCAGTCCATGGGATCACAAAGAGTAGGACAGGACTTACTGACTGAACAATAAAGGATTCACTACGTCTAGTTGTCTGTAAAGACCTTTATTTATTTCTAACTTAATTTTGCACAAACTCACACATGTATAATTGATTGCAGGCACCAGTATGATCATGGTATGTGCAATGCTGTTATTATCATTTTACATTCTTGCACTTTTCCTGAACCTCCCCCTCCACTTTCTGTCTTCCCAACTCTAGACATTCCCTTAACTACAAACCAGATAGCATATATATTATATATGTACACATGTATATATATAATACATAAGTTGAAGCTTATAAATGATTGTTCTTTGCCTATTTTTAAGAGTGAAGGCATATTATATACACTTTCCTTTCACTATTTTTCTTTAATATCTACATGGCATTCAATATTCTTGTGGTGACTGTGGCATGATTTATTCTGACAATCTTCAGGTTTCACTGGTTTTCTATATTTTCCCTCTACAAAAAATGTTTTAATAACAATTCTATTATGTATACCCTGACATATTTGTGTTTTCATTTTGTGGAATAGATTCCCATGAGTGAGACTGCAGGGTCAAAGGAAATGTTTACTTTTATATTTTCACAGATGTTGTAAGACTGTTGTCTAAAAATGCTATAACAATTCACACTTCTGTCAAATGTATGAGGGGGATATTTCTGCCACTACTGTGTATGATTGAACATTAAAATGGTCACTAGTCTTTTTAAATATAAGGAGATATATAATTGCTACTTTGATTTTCACATCCTTGGATACTAGTGACTTTATCTTCTCATATGTGCACTCGCCTTCTGGATATGGTCTCTTGTTTCTAGATTCTTCTTTTCCTTTTTCTTTTTTTTAACTGAATCCAGAGTGTCTTTATTTTCAAAATGAAAGTTGTTTCTATTAACTGCATAGTAACTGGGCATCTGTGAGATATGTCTACAATAGCATGACTAGGAAGAAAGGACCTAAAGAACATGTCTCAGGACAAAAATTAAAGGAAAAAACTGATCTTTGTTGTTTTCATAGTTCTTTTAGCCACGGCTCCACTGTAATAAGTTAAAAGAGTAAACACGCCACCTGCTCTGGTATCTATGGTTCAACCTATTACAAGGGAAACATAAATAGACTCGATGGTTTAATAATAAATAGACATTTAATGTATGAAATTTTAGTTCAATTTGTTTTCTTTCTGTTACTAGAGTGGACCCTGGATATCTGACCTGGAACCTGTCCTCCACTTAAAGCCACGTTTCTGGAATCCTCTGAACTTACTCTAAGAGAGAGACTGAAATGATTCAGTTTAGGCTACTTTAGGATCAGGAGAAGAACCAGAAGACTGATCCAAGCCACAGCTTCCCCATACTCCTGACCTTTTGATTGCCATAGCGAACTGAGAAGAAAGTCACCGGGGTGGCTGTTGCCATCATCCTCACTGATGCCTTCTCTGGACGAGTCTCTGTGGTCAGGCAGGGCTCAGCCTCTAGTTCACAAGCAGTGCTAAGGTTAAACTGAAAAAAAAAAGTGACAGAATTTGGTCGTATTTATTACCGGCATCAAGATGAATCACACTCATTGCTCTTTGATCAGGATATGGTGAACAGAACTGGCTCAAACATGAGGTCCTTGGGGGCAAGAAAAGAGAGCCACATCAGAGTTATTAGACACGTGGAAAGCACCAGGGTTTCGCTAGTGGCTCAAACGGTAAAGAATCTGCCTGCAACGCAGGAACCTGGGTTCAGTCCCTAGATCAGAAAAATCCCCTGGAGAAGAGAATGGCAACTCACTCCAGTATTCTTGCCTGGAGAATCCCATAGGCAGAAGAGCCTGGTGGGCTACAGTCCATGGGGTCGCAAAGAGTGAGACAGGACTGAGTGGCTAACTTTCCCTTTTTCTCAGAAAGCACTCAGGAGCGATGGCTAAGCTGAGGAGGGGGCGATGGCCAAGTCAAGTCGGAATGAAAGCACAGGACTTTCTCCAGCTCAGTGCTCTGTGGTCAATTCCACATCTCCCTTTGCTTGTAGGGAGGATATATCCATCCTTTCCCTGGTACCCTCTGCTACCACATTCCGTCTCTTCGAAGTAATCATGCTTTAATCGGGATAACCTGACAGGTAAGGGGATCCTTCATTCAAGTGTGGCACTCACAGCAATGGAGGGACTAAGGCATCTCTGAAAAACAAATCAAAGGACTTTGTAGATGCTCCCAGAAGAAATGCTTTTGCTGAGCCTTGAATATCGAGTAGACATTCAGTAGGGCAGATGGAAAGGACACCTCTCAGGTGTGTGCAGAGACCTGGGTGTGGGCCACATCCTAGGTAGTGAACTCCCACAGCCCTCTTCACCTCCCCAGGCATCAGTGTCCTTGTCTCTTATGTGTATAACATTCATTCATTGTGACCCCCTTGCTGGCTAATAACTAACTAGGTTATCACATGTGAAATCACATTTTAAAGCTCTATTAATGACAGTGAAGAAGATTTTCACTGGACTTTGAGAATGTGGCTCTGTAAATAGTGAGGGATTTGATTGTTTACTTTTTAAAACCATAGCTTAGTGCTGGGTGCTGAAAGAAGTCCACCTCTCAAAAATAATACACTTGCTTCTCCAAGGGAAGGCAAAGGGGATTGTTTCGTAAACACACTTATGATGTTCTTATTTGTAATTTAAATGAAGCTCTTCTTCCTTCACCTGGACATCAGCCAACCTCCCCACCCTCTCTTGTTCCTCCTCCTTCTCTAAGCACCTAATATGTAGATGGTGCTGAGGATGAAGACTTGAACTCATTGCTTTGTATACATTGCACCTGACCAAGGTTCACTATAAAATTATATAGAAGCTATAGTTGTGCACAAATTATAGATGAGGAAGTCTAGAAGATTTAAACAATTTTTCTGAAGTCCATGTCCAGGTCCAGCAGTTTGGTTTGGGCCCCTGTACGTGACCAGGTTGCCTTATTGCTTTGAGGTATGGTTTGTATGCAGCACGTGTTCAGCTTTACAATGCTTAGATTTTCTGCCCTTCCAAAGGAACAACAAATCATCTAGACAGCGATTAAGATGCTTTTATGAACACTGAATGCAGTGCAGTGGTGGCATGAAGGAAGAGCTGGCACAACGATATTAAGGATGACTTACCATGACTTTGACTGTCCCCTCCCATGTTTCCATACCCAAACCAACATCTCATACTGTGCAGGGCACCTTCCATCTCCCATGCTGTCAGGGGTCTGCTAGTAAATCTTTCCTCTAAAGAAAACCTGCCACAATCATTGCATGATTTATCAACCTGGAAAATTATCGGAGTAAAGTGCAGTGAGCAGGAGACCTGGGGTGTATGCCATGGGTTCAGGTTAAGGCCCCCTCTTGTCTGTTGTGTGACTGGGTTAGTTTCCCAAGGCTTCCTCAGCAAAATACTGTAACCTGGGTGGCCTAAAGCAAGTATTCTATCACAGATCTGGAGGTGCCAAGTCCAAAATCAAGGTGTAGCAGGGCCATGCCTTCTGTCTCAGTTTCTGGGCGTTACCATGGTCCTTGACATTTCTTGTTTTGCAACGGTGTAATTCCAGTCTCTGCCATGATAACCATGTGGGTCTTCCCTCTGTGTGTGTGTTTCCTCTGATGGTGTTCTCCTCTCCATGTGTATCTGTCCTCACATCAAGTTTTCCCTTTCTTATGAGCACCCCAACCATGTGAGATTAAGAACTTATTCCAGTATGATCTCATCTTAGCCCAACTACACCTGCAAAAACCCTACTCCTGGGTAAGATCAAATTCACAGGTACTGAGGGTCATGAGTTCCACATGTCATTTTGGGGGACACAATTTAACCTACAACAAGGATGTTATAAAATAAACATTTTCTCTTTATCATTTAACACAGTTCTAATAAGAGGGGTTTTCAGGCCAGGTGAACTCTGATTTCCTTTCCAATTCTAAATAGACCATGACTCTGACACTTAGGAGAATAAGGATACTTTTGTAGTCTGAAGAGTTTGTTTTAATTTAAAGAAAAGATAAAAATATACTACGAGGGCACACGTGCATGCATGCACACACACCAGACTTCAGAGAGCACAGTTTGAAGCATGCAGTGCGCTGATGGAGTCAGGAAAGAGCTCTTCAAGATTTCAAGTCAACAGGGAATTGCGAGAAGCTTATATACTGCCTCGGTGCTGAGGTCACCTGCGAAACAGCTTACAGGAGTTCTGTTTGCACAAAGATTAATTTAGAGATTAACCAGGTGACTTTGCAGCGGCCCCTGAAGGCTTTTCATGAAAGCTCATAAAACATATTTGTGGGTGGTTGTTAATGTTTATGAGTGTGTGTGTGTGTGTGTGTGTGTGTTCAACCACATTCCCAGCTCTACAGAAACAGATCTGCATGATCCCTTAGCTTTCTTCTTGAGATTTCATTATCTGAATAATTTCCTAAAGACTATAAAGCAAAATATTTTAGGGGTGCAGCCATCTCTATGTCAGATGACAACCACCTGGTATATTAAACACCTCGCTACAGACAATGGGAGTTTATTTTTAGTGTCTTCAATGACTATACACCAGCATGTATACTCAGAAGAAAAATGAAATCTAAGGGTTTACAACAGGGAGTTTATTCCAGTTATTGTGTTTTTCTCTTTGTGGGGGAGCACTTAGAGGAAAATTGCAGGATACCAGAGAGGAGGAAGAACTAGCATATGCTGCATCTACATAGACTCTGGGAGGACACTGATATTTGTAGCCATTTTTACATGACAGGAGTTTTGCATAGCTCATCTCATTGGCGCCTATAGGAACATTTTCTTATTGTTTCCATTTTACAGAATGACTTGAGGCTTCTGAACTTCCATCACTTGCCTCTGATTAAAGGAGATTAAAGGAGTGGTAGGAAATGGAGTGAGGATTTGAACTGAGATTTGGTAGACTCAAAATCCCTATGCAGTTGTCTCTAAGTCATGATGTATGTGTGTGTGTGTGTGTGTGTGTGTGGTGTGTATGTGAGTGTGCGTGTGTATGTGCATGTGTAAGTGTGGTATGTATGTGTGTGTGCATGTGTGGTATGCATGTGTGTGTATGTGTGGTATGTGTATGTGTGTGGGTTGTGTGTGTGTGTGTGTGTGTGTATGTGTGGTATGTGTGTGTGTATATGAAGAGATATAGACAATAATTATCCCCCAAAGGAGTTTTGTTAGAGAACTTAAAACTTTCTAGTTTCTTTCTTGCTCCACAGATTCATCTTAGGTTCCCCCTTGTGAAATGTTCAGAGCTTAAAAGCTTAAGTCTGATAACTGGATAATGAATGGCTGGATCATGGGTTAGAAAAGAGGTTCTCAGTTTTCCAGAGAAACAATTCAGGTTTCCAGAGAAACAATTCAGGTTTTCCAGAGAAACAGAACTAGTAGGATATATGCATGTGTGTACAAACATAATATATAAATAAATAAATATTCTGTTGTAATCAGTCTCCTGATATACATGTGAATCACATCCAAAAATATCCTCACTGAAACACCCAAAGCAATGTTTGACCAGCCATCTGGGCATCCTGTGGTCCAGTAAAACTGACACAAAAAATTAACCACCACAGCATTGGTGAACACTTTTTTTTGGAAAAAAAAAAAATGAAGTTCAGTTCGCCAAAATGAATAAAGCTTAATCTCATTTGGACCTAAAGAGAATATAGATACAACTTGAACACTAAGAAAAGACTACACAGTTTCTGCAACAGATCTCTTTTTTCCCCTTCACATCTGATTAGAGTTCTCTGAAGTTCTCCACAAGCATCATATCCCACTTTTTCTTCCCACTTGTGCTATGTGCTAAAAATGCCAGAATACTCGGCTCCCTGAACACCCCATGTGGCCAGGCACTCACACGCCACCGAGCCTTTGAGCCGGCTGTGTCCTCTGCATCAAGTGACCTTTCCTGCCCCGTCTTCCACTCAGGAGTCACCGACCCAACTTTCAAAGGCTGGTGTATACAGCATCTCCTCGGGGAAGATTTTCCCAGCCCTTTGACCAACAATATTGACCTGTCCCCCTATATGATCAGAGAATTGTCTTCAGACCACTAGCAAACATCTGCCCTGACTCTTCCCTTGCAGCAGACTCACTGTCAATCAATCAGCCCATCAATCAATAGCCACTGTCCTAGCCGCTCCAGCTGCTTCTGCAAGAATCCCTTGGGGCTTTCTCACTTTGTTACCAGCTCACTCCCTTTGATCCATGTCTCAGCCCACTCTTGCTTCTGCTTCTGCTTTACTTTGTGTTGGCTTCCTCAGCAGCTCAGTGGTAAAAGAAAAATCCACAGGACAATGCAGGAGACACAAGAGATGTGGGTTCGATTCCTGGGTTGGGAAGATCCCCTGGGGAGAAAATAGCAACCCACTCAAGTATTTGTGCCTGGAAAATTCCATGGACAGAGGAGTTTGGCGGGCTTTGGTCTGTAGAGCTGCAAAGAATCAGATAGGACTGAGCATTCACACACAGTACTTTATGTTGGTATTTGTCTTTTCTGAGGCTTCCCAAAGAATTGTTATTTTCTATATTCCTTCACTATTCTGGGTAACTTTGAAGAACACCCTCCTGGAAGACTAAATTCCCACAAAGGGCCTCTTCACCCTTGAACGCGTGTATTCACTCACTAAGAATTCCTCACTCTCTGCTCAGGCTATGTAATTATTTCTCTCCTGTTGGATGTGAGCTCTTCTCCTGTAGAAATTATATCTTATTCATCTTTGAACTGCTGGTGATTTTCTTATGCCCAGCATGTTTTATGTGGCTGATAAATATGTGATATGAATCAGTGAATAAAATTAAATACATCTTTATCTTGAGTGTCCTCCTTGCTACTCTTATCTTCTAAATCCTTACTATCTTTTTAGTGTTAATTCTAGTCTTGGATTACCCCAGCTGGAGCTAATTTATTTTTAACTTGGTTCCTAATTCCCATAGAAACCAGATATTACACATCTTACTGTGTGTTTATATGCTGCATCTCTCACTGAAGCTCCATAAACCTAAATCAGAAAGCTGGAGAACCAGGAGGATCATTGTCCCAAGGCTGAAGAATGTACATGTCACAGCTCATGCAGAGAGAGTTAATTTGCCTCCCCTCTACCTTTTTGTTCTAGTCAGCTCCTTACCAAGGTGGATAAATTTCACCCACTTTGAGGAGGGCCATTTGCTTTAGCAAAGAGGCATTTAGCTTTTTCTGGAAACACTTCACAGACACACTCAGAAATACGTTTTGCCTGCTATATGGGCATCACTTAACCTGGTCATGTTGACACAGAAATTAATTATCATGCAGGCAAATGAGTAGGCTAGGATTCCAGAGTCCTAGGGATTAAGTGATAGTGACCAAGTCCGGAGGAATACACTGAAGACTTCAGCGATCCACCTTCTCCAAGTCCTCTGCTTTCTCTGTTTAGTCGCTAAGTCATGTCAGACCCTTTGTGACTCCATGGACTGTGTAGCCCACCAGACTCCTCCTCTGTCCATGAAATTTTCCAGGTCAGCATATTGGAGTGGGTTGCCATTTCCTTCTCCAGGGGATCTTCCTAAACCAGGGATTGAATATGCATCTCCTGCCTTGGCAGGTGGGTTGTTTATCACCGAGCCACCAGGAAAGCCACTCTACATCCCCATCTAAGAACATGCACCCCAAATACCAAGCCTGCATGCCACAACTAAGGTCTGACACAGACAAATAAGTAAATAAATACTTAAAAAATGAAGTTTTAAGCAAGTGAGAGGAAGCAGAAATCTTGCGAATTCATACCCTACAATCTTTTTCTTCACTCTTCAAAATTTTCCATTACATTTACTCTATATCCATGACAGGAAAATGAATCTAAAGCTATGAATAACAGTAGCCTGAGGTAGAAAAGTAAATATTATTCCTTTGGGTTGCACATTTTTTCAATTTTATTACCAATTTTATTCACTCACTGGCTTCTTGCTTTCAGAGCGACATCCATTTCATTCAGATCCTTATTCTGTTTGTCTATGTTTTTTTAATAATGCTATTATGAAGTACAGCTTTAAGTGTTTATTAAATATTTTAAAACACAGATTGGTGTAATTTAGTTGAAAGATGTTGGCATTTCTCTGTAAAATTAGTGAACTACCTTTAATGATTTGTCTTCTAAAATTGCCTTGGGGAGGAAAAAAGCAAGAAAGCATTCCTATTTTCCTTGCAATGTTACAATTTAAAATCAGACCAGTATTTGTGTGATCAAATTTGTAATAATCTGTCACTACTGGCAGAAAAGGAGATTAAAGAATTCAATTTATTACAAAGAACAAAAGTGTGATATCTCCTCCCTCCATAGAAATAATACAAAATTCTAGAGTTGTTTTGGTATCATTCTCATATTTCTGCTACAATGATATACTTTAAAGGAGGAATTCTATCTATTCACAGTATCCACAATGAAAATTCAACTCCTCAGAATCAGATACTCTATGTATTCCCTAATTCTCTGTTATGGGCTTTGTGGGTAGAATTCTTCTTAAAACAACTTGACTGGAAGATCATTCTCTCCCTCTTGTTGGGAAGAGCTGACTATGCATCCACTCATGGTTTAGCTCCTTGAGAAGGTCAAGGAGTGAGAGAACATTGCTCCATCTTGTGAATTTATGGACAGTATTCTCCATGCAAAAATTAAGTGAGACGTTACGGCCTTAAATAGATAACTGCAGTAAACCTCTCTATGTTATCAAGAATTAACTGTTAATAGATGGCAGAAAGTAGAGATTTGGCCTGCTTGTCTGGTTCTGGCAGTAATTAACTGCTTACTTACTCCAACATATATTCAGTGCTTGAGATAATTGGAAAGATACAGAGGCCTTCTTGCTAGTCTCTCTCCATAAATATCCTTCCACAGCTGCTGAAAGACATATAAATGTGTCTACTTCTTTTTGCTCCAATCTACATGAAGAGAAATATGTTCAAGAACATAGTTTGAAGGACAGGTGAATTAAGGTCCAATTCAGTCTTAATATTTTTTTTCTTCTCCACAAGAAATATCTTTCCTGAGTATACCAATACCTATTTATAGATTTGGTGTCAAAAGCCATCTTTATTATTTTTTAAAGTTGTGGGCCTTTAGTTTAATGGTGTCAATTCCTGTCAAATTAAACTATTGCTTAAATAAAATTCTAATCACAATCTCAACAAGGTTTTTTTCACCAAATGTGTCTACAGACTCTGAAATACATATGGATGCATAAGCACTTCGGATGAATCAAAGTTGTTGAAAGGAAAATAATGAGGGAGAAGTTTTTCTATTATAAAGAATTCATAGGAAGCAGCTGTGATTAAATTAGTGGAACACAGAGAGGACATAGGCAGAGTCCAAAGGAATACAGTGAAAGAATTGGAAGCAGACCCACTGATATATGGTAATTTCATATAGACAGATCATCTATGTCAGGTATGGAATCAAAAGCCAATGGATTGAACATGGGGTACTTAATAAATGATCATGACAGTTGACTTTGAATATGAAAAAAATGCAAAACTAGATCCCAACCTTAGATCATTTCCTAAAGTATATTCCAAGGATGATTAAATTCCTAAATATAAAAGCAAATCTTTAAAATTTTAAAAGGGAATAATTAGATCTTTTATAATAGTGCAAAAGAAAAACAGTAGCAGATCATCTTACATGAAAAGGCAATGGCATACATGCATAAAATAGTTGCATGTATACCCTTCTTAACAAATTAATATTGAGAATATATAAAGAAGCTCCTAAAATGAATGAAAAAATATAAATCTTAAAGTTCTGTTTTTATACAACGTATTTCACATCAGCTAACCAATTAAGGAAAATGTATTTGGTCATGTGAATTGGGAGTCCAGAGGTACCGCAGGCTATATCACAGCTAGATTGAGGGATTTCAGTGACGGCAACCAGCTCTGCCCTCCTCACTTTAAAATAGATTCTGAACTTGGTGAGCAAGATGGCTGATGTCATCCATCTCCCGTCCTGCCAGTTTATTGACTTCAGTAGGAAAGAAATCTCTCCCAGTAGGTCTACAAGAAAAATCCCAGAGTTATTCCTACTGGTGTTTCGTCATGTCCCTATCTATTAACCATTCTTGGTAGCAGTGATGCTGAAGTCCTCTGAAAAACCACCTCTTAGCAACCCCTCCTTGCAGTTGATGGAGGGAAAGGGCAGAATCAGGACCTCCCAGACAAGAAGGAACTGAGTCTCCAGTGAAAAGACTGACTGAGTGAACAAAACAGGTTTCCACTAAGAGGAAGTCACACACATACAAATAAGGTCTCAAGTTTTGACTCATATTCTTGGCTTATAATTATATTAAAAACACAAAAATGAGTAAATAAGATAGTAAAGAAATGAAACTTTATATTACAAATTTCCCAGCTATTGTAAGCTAAAATGAGAACTTTTTCACTTATCGAGTCAATGGGAAGACCAAAATTATATATTATTATTTAATAATAATGTCTCCTATTCAAAGTCAGCATCCATTCTTAAACAATTTTTAGGAACACATTTGGTGCATATTATCAGTTTATAAACAAATAGGTATCAACCAGCAATAATATGAAAGTTATTCTTTTTGGGTTTTTTTTTGTGAGTTTTTAACAATTTATTTCTTTTTATTAGAAGGATAATTGCTTTACAGTATTGTGTTGGCTTCTGCCAAACATCAACATGAATCAGCCATAGGTATAAACATGTCCCCTCCCTCTTGAAACTCTCACCCTCCTCCCCGCCATCTCACACCGCTAGGTTGTCACAGAGTCCTGGTTTGAGTTCTTTGGCTATCTATTTTACATGTGGTAGAGAATAACATGGAAAGACATATTATCATGTTCTTTCAGTTTTTGTGCAGACTGAGGAATATGAGGCCACAGTCTAAGTCCTAAGAGAGCTCCAGTAATATATGGGAAAAAAATAAGATATGTGGCTATGGAAATTTACTTCCACTTTCACACTTTAATAGATAAGGTACATACCAAGAGAGAAGCCATAACAAGACTATAAACAAGAGGTTTCCAGATTCAGTAGGGACTCCGCTCCCCTCACCAAAAGGCCAAACGTCACTCTTCACTCAGGCCTGTCCCTAACATTGGGACAAGGCCCTAAATTTTCTGCTACGCCAAGAACTGCATGTTCTAATGCTACCTCCAGCCAAGAACTGACATAGCAGAAGAGAGTCCAGAACAGCTGGGCATTTGTGCTAATGTGTGAAGAATTTGGGAGGGTTTGAAATCAGTTTTTAACTACATTTTTTCTTTCAATATAAAATGTTATAGAACCTTTTGAGTTCTCAGAAGAATAATTTTAGTACTGAAATCATTTGGTTGGTGACTCGGGCACAGATTTTCATTTTCATGAGGTTTTGAATTTATGCCAGCCATATTTCAGGTGCTATGATTTCTCACTTAAGGACTTTATTTTCATTCATTCATTTTCCATAGCATCATTCATATCCAGTCAGTGCAGGGCTTCCCTCATAGCTCAGTTGGTAAAGAATCGCCTGCAATGAAAGAGACCTGTTTGATTCCTGGGTCAGGAAGATCCCCTGGAGAAGGGATAGGCTACCCACTCCAGTATTCTTGGGCTTCCCTGGTGGCTCAGCTGCTAAAGAATATGTCTGCAATGCAGGTGACCTGGGTTCCATCCCTGGGTTGGGAAGATCCTCTGGAGAAGGAAAAGGCTAGCCCACTCCAGTATTCTGGCCTGGAGAATTCCATAGACTGTGTAGTCCATGGGGTTGCAAAGAGTCAGACACGACTGAGCAACTTTCATTTTAGGAATATTTGGATCTATGAAGAAAAGAGTTTCCTCATAGTCAGTGGAATTGAGGAAGGCTTAATAGGCTGTGATATTTGGCCCTTAAATACTGAGCAAAATCTCTAAATATAGGTAATAATGTCACAGACTTCTGGCCAGAAAGAGCACAGTCAGTAGGTAAGGATCTGGAGAAAGGGAGAATGGGGCATCCTTTATCAAAGCTGGAAGTCTGTTCATCTCTCTCTCACTCTAGGACTTCCTACTGCTGTTGTTTATTTGCTAAGTTGTGTCTGACTCTGCGACCCCATGGACTGCAGCATGCCAGATTCGTCTGTCTTCCACTATCTCAAATTCAAGACCATTGAGTTGTTGATGCTATCTAACCATCTCATCCTCTGCTGCCCCCTTCTCTTTTTGCCTTCAATCTTAGCACCAGGCTCTTTTCTAATGAGTGGGCTCTTTGCATCAGGTGGCGGAAGTATTGGAGCTTCAGCTTTAGCATCACTCCTTCCAGTGAATATTCAGGGTTGATTTCCTTTAGGATTGGCTGTTTGATCCTTGTGTCTGGCACTTAAATAACAGACAGCATACTGTGCTTATTGCCACTTTTTGTTTGTTTCTCTTCCTTCGTTCATGTATATAAGTCTTCTTTGGGAAATGTCTTTTTAAAAGCATAATTCAAACAAATTGTTTCTTTTATGTTTGTATAAAAGACCAGAAAACCCTGGTGCTAAACAATTCCATCTGGCCCCAAGGGAGGCTGCCATCTGTTTTATGGGCATAGGAAACAGCTATGAGGACCCTCACCTCTGGAAACACTTTGTCTGGTTCATGGCTGGTTATTCTATGAGCACCACAGAAGACTATATTAGACTAATTGTTCCAAAAGGGTGAGATCTCACATTATAGGCTTAGCTGTTAATATGATGGAAAAGGACAAGGCAAAATGCTGGTGAAGGGAAAGGCAAACACATTCTTCTCTCTTTGGGGCAAGGGTGGGTCCTTGTCCAGTTGGCCAGTCCATTGTCACAGTCAGAATTTTGCTTGACTTTCAACACCTTGCTTTTAAAGCATACCAAGCTTCCCCCATATATGGCACAGGAAAATATTACTAAGTCCTTTTCCTTAAGGAAGAAATATACTAACTGACTTAATGTTTTGTAGCATACAGAGTGATCCCCCAATATATGCTGTGCCAGACTAACTCACTTCAGTTGTATCTGATTCTGGGTGACCTATGAACTGTAGCCTGTCAGCCTCCTCTATTCATGGGATTCTCCAGGTAAGAATACTGGAGTGGATTGCCATTGCCTTCTCCAGGGGGTCTTTCCGATTCAGGAATTGAACTAGTCTCTTTTACATCTTATTGCACTGGCAGGCGGATTCTTTACCACTAGAGCCACCTGGGAAACCAGGGATCTTCCTGACCCAGGGATCGAAGCCAGGTCTCCTGCATTGCAGGCAGATTCTTTACTGTCTGAGCCACCAGAAAAGTTCCCCCAGCCCCTGACACACACACAATATATAAACCTATTTAATTCTCAATAACCCCAGATATGCAGATGACACCACCCTAATGGCAAAAAAGCAAAGAGGAACTAAAGAACCTCTTGATGAGGGGGAAAGAGGAGAGTGAAAAAGTTGGCTTAATGCTCAACAGTCAAAACTAAGATCATGACATTTGGTCCCATCACTTCATGACAAATAGATGGGAAAAAAAAAATGGAAACAGTGAGAGACTTTATTTTCTTGGGCTCCAAAATCACTGCAGATAGTGACTGTGGCCATGAAATTAAAAGATGCTTGCTCCTTGGATGAAAAGCTATGACAAACCTAGACAGCATATTAAAAAAAACAGAGACATCACTTTGCTGACAAAGGTCTGTATAATCAAAGCTATATTTTTCCAGTAGTGTTGTATGTATGTGAGAGCTGGATCCTAAAGAAGGCTGAACAACAAAGAATTGATGCTTTCAAACTGTGATACTGGAGAAGACTCAAGAGTTCCTTGGAAAGCAAGATGATTAAACCAGTGTATCCTAAAGTAGATAAACCTTGAATATTCATTGGAAGGACTGATGCTGAAGCTGAAGCTCTTAATACTTTGGCCACCTGATGCGAAGAGCTGACTCATGGGAAAAGACTCTGATCCTGGGAAAGATTGAAAGCAAAAAGACATGGGAACAGCAGAGGATGAGATGGTTAGATAGCCTCACTGACTCAATAGACATGAATTTGAGCAAACTCTGGCAGAGAGTGAAAGATAGGGAAGCCTGGCATGCTGCAGTCTATGGGGTTCACAAAGAGTCAGACATGACTTAACGACTAAACAACATCAAAATGATCTATTCATCATACCAAGCCCTGCATGTATTTTGTGTTTGCTTTGTCCTTCTAAAATGGTAATATATAGTTTTCATTATTATTCCCATATTGTGGTAAAGAAATTGAGATCTAAACATGTGAAGCAATTTGCTTCAAATCTTACACAACTGGTACATGAGTGTATTATACAGGGCTATCCAGAGAAACAGAGCCAGTAGATAGACAGATGGATGGACGGATCGATGGATGGATGGACAGATGGATAAAAGGAAATATATTATAGGAATTGACTCATGCAGCTATGGGGGTTAAGATGAACCACAATCTTCTCTCTGCAAGCTGGAGAACTAGGAACTGGTGATATAGTTCAAGTCTTAAGGTCTGAGAAGGAGTTTGGAAGAAGTTTCATTGATATAAGTCCTAAAGCATAAAGGCCTGGACCCAGAAGCCCCAGTGTTCAAGGGTCAGGAAAGATGGATGTCCTTGTTCAAGAAGGAAGAACTAGAATTTGCCCTTCCTATGATTTTTTTGTTTTATTCAGGTCCTTAAAGAATTGTTTGGTACCTGGCAACACTGGTGAGGACAGATCTTTACTCATTCTATTGATTCAACTTTTAATCTCAGACACACTGAGACTTGATCCTATACCATTATCTGGCATCCTTTGGCTCAGTCAAGCTGACTCATGAAAATTTACAACACCAATACCAAAGTTATGTTTGAACATGGGTTGATGATCTCCATGTCTATCAATACTGTGTATTTTTAATATTATATTTATTCATTTAACAAATACCTACTTGAAACTGGAGCCTATTATACAGAGTGAAGTAAGTCAGAAAGAGAAACACCAATACAGTATATCAACACATATACATGGAACTTAGAAAGACGGTTAACGGCAACCTTATATGCAAGACAGCAAAAGAGACACATGTAAAGAACAGACTTTTGCACTATATGGGAGAAGGCAAGGGTGAGATGATTTGCGAGGATAGCACTGAAACATGTATATTACCATATGTGAAATAGATGACCAGTGCAAGTTAGATGCATGAAGCAGGACACTCGAAATCTATGCTCTGGGACAACCCAGAAAGATGGGGTGGGGAGGAAGGTGGGAGGGGGGTTCAGGATGGGGGACACATGTACACCCATGGCTGATTCATGTCGATGTGTGGCAAAAACAATCACAGTGTTGTAAAGTAATTAGCCTCCAATTAAACTAAATAAACTAATTTTAAAAAATTTAAAAAAAATAAGAAGAAATACTTAACACCTTCTATGGTATGAATCCTGTTCTTATAGAAGTTAACATCTCTGGAGGAGAAAATCTGTCCTCACTTTGATACACTGCCATATTCTTTCTCATATTTAGGGTAGTGTTCATGAGTAGGTTTGTGTTTACACTTTTCTGCTCTAGTGTTCCTTTGCTCTAGGCTGTATGAGCATTACACTCTCTTTACTAGTATCTTTAAAGGTTTCAAAATATAAAGGGTAGTGAAATTAAAAAATGTAAATCCTTCAGTTTTGATTTTACTAGTCAAGGTTATGGTTAAGGTTAACTTGACAACCACTGGTTCTTTGCATTTCCAAGTAAATTTCAGAATTATTTTGTCAGTTTCCACAGACACACACATAAGGACTTAGATTTTAGGATTGCTCTAAATTTATATAGACATTTTCAAAGAATTAATATTTTACAACTGTGTCTTTCATTCTATGAAATGTATCAAAATGATACAAGACCAAAAAAATCTCCAGTTTGATTTTAAAAATTCCATTTCATACTAGCAACTTTCTAAACAAATAATCACCAAGTCTAAATGACTAGTGTCATGCATTCTTACAAGCATTTAATAAAGTATAACTCTGAATAAAAAACTTTCAGAAAATAAAGTAAAAATACCATTTACTAAGTCTTGAGACTTGATATTGAAATCTGAAAGAAAATATAAGAAAAAATAATTCACAGACAGTTTTCTAACTATAGTTGTAAAAATTCTAAAGAATATAATACAATCACATCCAACAATTCACCAAGAGAATAATACATCAAGACAAAGTGTAGTTTATTCCAAAAACACAAGGTGGTTAGCATTTAACAAAATAAATTGATGTAATTCAGCAGTGTGATTTTATAACAATCAAAAAAGATAAATATCACTTGATGATCTCAAATGCAGAAAAATAAATCTCTAATGTGTAATACTGACTGTGGTAAATCTTCCTTCACATTAACAATGAAGGAAACCTCCTTAATCTTATACTGTTATCTTCACAAAAGTAAATATCACATTTAGCCAAGAAATATTAAAAACATTTTTCTGAAGTTCATAAATGGAACAAGATTGGGAAGGAAAAAATAAGCTTTTGTTCTCAGGTTTTATACACATAAATCCAAAGGAATCTACAAACAAATAATTAGACCTAGCAAGCAATTATACTATAATTGCTGAGTACAAGGTCAAAATGGCAAAAGCAAGTGTGTTGCTATAGGCCAGCAACAAGAAAACAGAAAATAGTCACTTAAACAAATTATATCATATTAAATATTACTTTAAAACATCAAATACCTAGGAATAAATCTAACTGAAGATTTGTAAAACTATTATACTTTTTATGATACATTTTTTATGATTTCCATACAACTATACCCTTACAAATATCATAAAGCATAAGATAAATTATAGAAAATCTAAATATATGGAAATTTATGCAGATGATAGCACAAAAGAGTTGCTATGTTTAAGATGTTAATTGTAGTTTATGATGTCAGTTGTACCCAAACTGATCTACAGACTCAAGGCAATCTTGTACTTGATCCTCAGGTTCACATCTACAGGACAGGTACTACCTACTGCAAACACATGTGATTCACTGCCTGAGCCTCAGATTTCCTGCATTGTATAGAAATGTTGAGATATTTTTACTCAATAAAATGTTTCCAAAGGCTAAATACAGGAAATAAAAAGTGATTTTCTCAACCTATCTCTCTACCTGATTCATTTGCTACCTTATCCCTCAGTAGCTTTACATAATAATTAAAAGTGTTGGTACAAGGTAATCTGAAACCATCCTCAATATAATTACTTTTTTCCACTTCAAAAGAGATATTTAAAAGATGACTAAATGCTTTTACATCTCTCAAAGGGGTTACTTTCCAACCATTCTGCTTGATTGTGCAATCTCAAATCATCTTATCTGACAGTGCTAGGTTTAGGATACCTATTTCAATATAATAAACTATTTAACACCAAAATGGAAACAAATTGCTAATATTAGGAAAGAAAATAAGTTTTAAGGTGTGTTGTGCTTTTAATGGGCCTCCCATGTGGCACTAGTGGTAAAGAACTAGCCTGCTAATGCAGGAAATGTAAAGATTTGGGTTCGATCCCTGGGTAGGGAAGATCCCTTGGAGGAGGGCTTGGCAACCAACACCAGTATTCTTTCCTGGAAAATCCCATGGACGGATGATCCTGGAGGACTACAATCCATAGCATCACAAAAAGTCAGACCCCACTGAAGCAACTTAGCATGCACTTCGTGCTTTTAATGTGAAATGGGGGAGGAGTTTCTGTGAGGCATATTTTAAATATTAACTTTTTTTCCCCTCTTACTATGACCCCTGAAAGAGGACTTAGTTACTTTTAAAAACTGAATTCACTTAAAGAATTCAACAACACCCATGTTCACACTTGGAATTTGGAGTAGAATTCCAATTTAATAAAAGACAATGGCTTATTTGTCCTTTTATATAAAACTGTTCATTCTGTGAAATGGGGTTGAGATCATCAGTTGTACTACATGATTCTGCACATGAGAGGCCCTGCTCAGCTATTTCTGACTACGACTTCGCCCCTTCATTCCTGAAGGAGAGTCTAGCAGAGTGAGAAACCAAGAAGCACTGTAATCTTTGGATAGGTTAGACACTTGGTTCTGGTGGGCTAAGCTGAACCACACAGAAGATGCAAGGGCTCATTTTGTTCCTCTGGCCAAGAGCAACAGTAAAGGAAGGTCCTCTTACCTCCTTTTTTCTTTCTCTTTGGCTAATAATTATTCAATATGGGTATGAATCTGAAGGGGCTTCCCCGGTGGCTCCTTGGTAAAGAATCTGCCTGCCAATGCAGAAGATGCATGTTCGATTTCTGGGCTGAGAAGATTCCCTGGAGGAGGGCATGGCAACCCACTCCAGCATTCTTGCCTGAGAAATTCCATGCACAGAGAAACCTGGTGGGCTACAGCCCATGGGGTCACAAAAGAGTCGGACAGGACAGGACTTGTGACTAAACAACAGCAACAATGAATCTGAAACCCCTGGAAAGCTTGCTAAAATGGTGTAAACTCACCTCATTCCATCAGATTCCGAGATGAGGGTGAGAATTTTACTTTTTAATGGGCACAATGGGAGATAATAATTGTTATTATTCTTGTAATAACAGCTAATATTTGTTGAGCACTCACTTTGTATGCATCATCTTATTTAATTGTTAGAACATCACTTAATAATAAGTGTTACTATTGCAACCGTCAACACCACCTTAGATGAATTAACTAGAGGTTCCATAACTATGGAGCTAACTTAATAACTACTACATTTGATTAGACTGAATATTCACTGAGAAATACCAACATAGCTCAGGGCACCTCCCAGAGGTGAGAAATACTCCAACATGGCCTTCCAGAATAAGGGATATAGAAAAGTAAAGCAAATAAAAATGCAAAGAGGCAAATAGAAATGAGTGATGCAAAGGGTGGGCTCTCTTGCTTTTCTCATCACTTAGCTGCCTGAGACTGATCCACTTTTATTGGTGCCTGAGTATTGCATCTGATATGGTTGATCCTCAACTGATTGGTTCATTGTTTTCTTATGCCAGTTATTACTGATACATAATTTTAAAGGAATGCTTTGTTACAGACGATCCTAGTCGAATATCTTCTTCATTTCACAGGTATATAACCCTAAACCAAGAGAAACCAAATGACTTCTATCAGAGTATATAATTAGTCATCCACAGAATAGAAACAGAATTCTGACTTCCTCACTTTTTTCTTAGCACTCCTGCTTTCTCTCTAGTCCTTGGAATCAGCCCACCTTTGGACCCTTCTGTCACACTTTTAGAAGTAAGGAAAATTCTAACCCAAACTTCATTGTATCTAGAAAGAGAGGGTAGTATCAGCAGTTTTCTGTAGTAAAAGGTAAGTGAAGTCGCTCAGTCGTATCTGATTCTTTGCGACCCTGTGGACTGTAGCCCATCAGGCTCCTCCGTCCATGGGATTAAAAGGTAAGATAGATAAGTTAGCAGTTATAAAGTTTTACATGAAAAACCCTCTAATTTTCCTAAGGTTATTTAAAAATTGCTTCACTGAAAATACTCATTGGCAAAGACCCTGATGCTGGGAAAGACTGAGGGCATGAGGAGAAGGGGGCGACAGACAATGGGATCATTGAATGGCATCATCGACTCAGTGGACATGATTGTGAGAAAATTCTGGGAGATAGTGAAGGACAGGGAAGCCAGGCTTGTTGCAGCCTATGGGATTGCAACAGGGCTGACATGACTGAGTGACTAAACAACTTTGCTTTAAGAGAAAAACATTGATTCTTACTGCTATGCTTTGAAATAACTGCATATCTTCAGCCTTCAAATATGTTCCCCATTTCAGTTTCAGCTTTTAATTATTAGAATCAATAGCACTACTGGGGTTATAAAAGTATTTTGCTGAGATTTTCCTTCCTTTAATGTTCAAATTAGTGAAAGTCAAAACCGTAGTAAGATTGAGCATTCACAGAGGATCCTTGCAAAGAGTACAATTAGAGTTATTTCAAAGAAAATCCTAGGAATTTACCAGGCAGAATTCAATTCATAATCCCATAAACAAAATTTAGTCTATTTTTTATTTATGATTCACCTAGGAAAAAATATGTAACAAAGTGATTTCCCCCAAAGGCCCTCTTTATGATGAATGCGTCAATGTAAATGAGGTTCTCTTTCCATTTTTTTCCACTTTCCTGTGACAGTCCTTGCCATTCTTAATTCATAGGACACATTTTGCTACACCTCCTGGATGCAAATATTACACAGTGGTTTAGGATAATTATGAGTACTTCTTTTAAGCTAAAATAATTCAAGGTCATTTTCCCTTTACTTTGTAAGGTGGCTAATTGGATATAGAGAAAGAAAAGGTGATTTCAAGATATTCTTTCTTTCTATCCAGCCTGTGTGTGTGTGTTTTCTACCTTTTTTCTACCACCATCCTTACCAGATACATACTTTACAACTAAGAAATTCTAGTAAGCTAGAGTAATGAGAGGAAAATAAACTTGAAACAAATATTTACCATTCTTTATGCATGCATGAAGGAGTGGACGAAAGATCATTTTTAAGCATTTACTGCATGTCATGGACTCGTGTGATTGTGTCTCATGTTTACCTACTCTTAATAACAACACGGTTACATAGCATATGTGATGTGATACTGAGAAACTGAAATCCAAAGATAATAATATACTCTTGTGCCAAGAACAGGGTGTACAGTTATAGTCAGCAAAAAAGAACCAAAACAATACAAAAATAATAGTTATAAGGATTGAAAAAGGAAAGGAATCTGTCATTTATTCCCAGAAAATACTTTATTTCCAAATGACCCTTCAAAGGAATCTATAGATAATTATGAAATTAAAGAGAGGGTTAAACAAGTTTATCAGATATATGCTCACTATCAGGAAAAAGTACTGGGTTTCTGTTTACCAGCAATAGCTATAAAATTTGGTGTTCAAAAAGAATGATATTTTCAACAGCAAAAAATAAAATTCTCTTGAATGCAAATAATAATGTGCACAATCCTTAGAGAGAAAATGATAAAATTGCATTTTATAGCTGTTAAAGATAACATTGTTAAGCAGAGAGATTTATTAAGGCTATGAATAGCAGAATCCATTATCATAAAAATGGTAACCTCAATAGAAGTTATAGAGATCAATTATAATTCCAGTAAACTCAAAACAGACTTTCTTTGTATGAATATGATTGAAAATTAACAAGCCAAATATTTTTCCCATGATAGCAAAGACTCAATATTTACCAATACCCTAATAAAGAAAAGTTATGAGTCTTACATACAGATATCAAAGTTTATAATAAAGATATACTAATTACTATGATTTTATGCAGTGATAGATAATTGAAGATGGTATAAGATGGAGACTATATTAATAAATATGGAGACTATATTAATAAATATGTTTACATTTTTGATAGATCTTGTATTAATATCAGTGGGAATAAAATGACCATTCAAAAGAGTAGAACAATCAGTCATATATATGTGAAAATTAAAATTAATTATTTTTTCATTCTATTTACCAAAATAAGCTTTAGTATATTTAAGAATTTAAATGTACAAAGAAAACTTAAAAAAAGAATATCAGACAATATACATAAGACATTAAACAACTTTTTAAGTAAAACTTAAATGGAAAAACTGTTAAAGGTAAAGCTTATAAATCTGACTATCTAAAAATAAAGAACATTTGTTTATCAAAATCCCCCATAAGGAGAGTGAAAACACAGAGCCACAAATGAAAAGAATGTATTTTTAATATGTAAATAAGACAACCAGAATATATAAAGAAGCTCTCTAAATCAATAGAAAAGTGGGAGAAATACATAAATGGGTATTTCATTGATAAAAAACCAGAATTATCCTGGTAAGCCTCACAAGGAATCACTGGAACACAATTGAAAACCAGCATGAGGCATCAGTGCACCATCCACATATCAGGAAATAGATAAATATATATGATACCAGATGATGCCAATTACTGGTGATGTAAAGCAATGAGAATATCGATATAATGGTAGTCGGAGTGTACAATGGTAGTCGGAGTGTACTTGAATCAATAATTTTTGAATAACAGCTGGAATTATATAAAAATTACTTATTTCCCATCTATGACCCTAGAATATGTATTATAGGGTATATAACCAAAAGAAACCATTGCACGTGTATATCCAGAGGCATGGACCAGAAGGTTCAAAGGAGCATCATCCACAAAAGAAACAAGAGCCACAATGACAAAAGTCAGATTACCGCACACTTCCATGTGTGAATAGACAACTGATGAGAAGTTGCTACATAAACACTGGGAGCCCAGCCGGGCCCTCTGTGACCTGACCTAGGAGAGTGGAATGAGGGAGGGGAGGGAGGTTCAAGAGGGAGGTAATAGATGTATAAGTATGGATAATTTGTGTTGTTGTATGGCAGAAACCAACACAATATTGTAAAGCATTTTTCCCCATTAAAAATAATTTTAAAAAATCAGATTACCAAAATATAGATAAATAAATCATGGTATATTTGCAAAGTGGAATAGTACACAGCAGTGAAAATTAAATATAACTTTAAATATATACATATATAATTTAATATAAATTTATTACTTAAGTTTAATTCTATTTTTTGTATTTTATGATACTTGAGCTTTATATGAAACAATGTGGCTGAAGATTGCAAAATATTGAGGATAATTTCCATTAATTTTGGGTGACTTATTTATATGAAGGTCAAAATATTTAAAGCTAAAAATACTGCATAGAAATGTATTTATTTGTGATTAAACCCTAAGAAACAAAATTTTGTTTCCTAAGTTTGATAAAGGGTCTATGATCAGAGCAAACCTCACTGGAGTATTCAAAGTTTCTGTAATTTTGTATTTTTAAGCTTATTGGTGTATATATAGGTGTCTACTGTATTAATGTTATTAATTAAAATGTGGATACTAATTTATTTATTCTTGTCTACTTATTATGTTACATAATATAAAGGGGAATTAGTAACAAAGCCCTTTGGACAAATAACCTAGAAGTTAAGATTTTCAGAAGAAAGATTATAGGCACAAATATCTTATTGTATGATTTTATTTACACATGGCTTCCCTAGTGGATAGTAAAGAATCTGCCTGCAATGCAGGAGACCCAGGTTCAATCCATGAGTCGGCAAGATCCTCTGGAGAAGGGAATGGCTACCCATTCCAGTATTCTTGCCTGGAGAATTCCATGGACAGAGGAGCCTGGCCGGTTACAGTCCATAGGATCGCAAAGAGTCAGACACTTTTGAACAACTAACGCATTTACACACAGCCAGAAATAGGTAAAATTAGCTGTTAAGAAGATCCAGAGAACTATTAGTAAAATATTCAGTATAGAGTTTTTCTTTATGGAAGCAGGAGAATCATAATTCAGGGATGTGTTTTGTAGGTTTCCTAAGCTGGGTAGCAGTTTCCTAAGTCATCACTTTACATTAATTCTTTAAACTCCACATTCATATTACATATACTCCAATGTGTGCATTTGTAAGGTATATTTAAAAATATAATGGAATAAAATAATGGAGGGAAAGAAGGAAGGAAGAAAGGAAGGAAAGAAGGGAGGGTAGAAATCAGTTTTAGGTCTTTCTACTTTGCCAGTGCCCAGCTCTACTCCGAACTAGGAAACTGGACTTTGGACTCTGAATTTTTTAGTAAGTGATTACTGAATATCTAATTTGTGTTAGGCAAATCTATATGTTATCTTATTTAATTCTCACAAAAGAGGTGAGAGCTACTTCTTGCAGATGAAAACTGAGAATTAAGTCTTGCAAAATATCCCCAGGTACAGAGAAAGTTGCTTGGACCTATTTCAATTAACACCATTCATTTATTAAAGTCAAGACTGCATCAGGAAACTGATAGCATTATTACCATAATTCCCTTAAATGGCCCTTAAAACTGGAATTGCTGTTCTTATTACAAATGAGAAAAGGGATGGCCAAAGAGAATAAATAACTTGATTAAACTGAACTAGGCAATGGAAGAGAAAGGATTCACACCAAGTTCATTGTAATTCTAAAACCTATGTTCTTTCTCCTACAAATGGATCTCTTAAAAATTTAATTAATTTTCTTTCCATTACTTATAGTTTTCCCTCATATTTAAGCACCACACTTTACACTTTCATGTCATAAAGTCATACACATTAGTTCATTAAAGTTTTGCAACCTTTTAAATATAGTACTCTTGCCTGGAAAATCCCATGGATGGAGGAGCCTGGTAGGCTGCAGTCTATGACGTCTTGAAGAGTCAGACATAACTGAGAAACTTCACTTTCACTTTCACTTTCATGCATTGGAGAAGGAAATGGCAACCCACTCCAGTGTTCCTGCCTGGAGAATCCCAGGGACGGGGGAGCCTGGTGGGCTGCTGTCTATGGGGTCGCACAGAGTCGGACACGACTGAAGCGACTTAGCAACAGCAGCAAATATAGAAACTGGGGTTAACATATAGTCTAAAGATGCAGAACTGATAATAGAAACAATATAGCTTGACTTCCAGTCTGATACTTTTTCTGTAACAGAGCAATGATTTTCATCTCATAAGCAAGTATCTCAAAATAAAATACACTTTGAAGAGTATTTTTATAATGCAGTCTGTGCAGTTTTTAAAGCCTACCTTTACTTTTTCCTAAGTAAAACTAATTGTTACAGTCATGTTTTTCAAAGCACCTCTCAGCAAACTGTTTTCCATGCTATTTCACATCTGGCCCTTCTCCTCACAGATGTTCAGTAGTAAAAATAGCTGAAGAGAGTAAGTATATGGGAATAGCAAGAATCCAAGATTGGAAATAAGCTCCCTCATTTATTTTAAGTCTATGGTTTTCTATTTAACAATAGGCGTTCTAGAAAGATTGTTACCAAAGATCTGGATAGATTTTCCAAACTTTAAGAGCAGGGGTTGTCTGAAATTAGAATCTCAAGTGCACAGAATCGCAAGTGCGTTATAATAAGGAATAGCAGTGGAGTTTACAAGCTTATGGAAGGTGGCTATTACCTCAATGCCATTGTTCATTCACACGTGAAAGATTCTGCTTTAGGAGCCTATTGCTTCTATAACAAGTTGCCACAAACTTCTGCCTTTAAAGAATCTACCTGCAATGCAGGAGACCCCAGCTCGATTCCTGGGTTGGGAAGATCGGCTGGAGAAGGGAAAGGCTACCCACTCCAGTATTTTTGTGCTTCCCTTGTGATTCAGCTGCTGGTAAAGAATCCACCTGCAATGCGGGAGACCTGGGTTCGATGCCTGGGTTGGGAATGTCCCCTGGAGAAAGGAAAGGCTACCCACTCCAGTATTCTGGCCTGGAGAATTCTGTAGATTGTATAGTCCATGCGGTCACAGAGAGTCAGACATGACAGGGCAAATTTTACTTTTAAAAGCATGGATTTATCATTTTACAGCTGTGCAGGTCTCACTGCACTGAAGTCCTGGTGGGGCTGCATTCTCTTGTGGAGGTATTCAGTTCTGTTCCGTTCAGTCGCTCAGTCATGTCCGACTCTTTGCAACCCCACGGACTGCAGCACGCCAGACCTCCCTGTCCATCACCAACTCCCAGAGTTTACCCAAACTCATGTCCATTGAGTTGGTGATGCCATCCAACCATCTCATCCTCTGTCATCCCCTTCTCCTCCCGTCTTCAATCTTTCCCAGCATCAGGGTCTTTTCAAATGAGTCAGTTCTTCGCATCAGGTGGCCAAAGTACTGGAGTTTCAGCTTCAGTGTCAGTCCTTCCAATGAATATTCAGGGCTGATTTTCTTTAGGATGGACTGTTTGGATCTCCTTGCAGTCCAAGGGACTCTCAAGTGTCTTCTCCTTAGAGGAGACTTTATTGCTTTATTTCTAGAGGCCTCAGGCATTCCTTGGCTCCTGGCTCTTTTTCTCCATTTTAAAGTCAGCAATTACAGACTGAGTTACTCTCACACAGCATCTCTCTGAACCCTTCTTCTGCATCCACTTCCATTGTTTTAGGATCCTTGTGACTACTTTTGGATAAACCAGAATAATCTCCTTAACATTAAGGTCAAGTCAATCAACAGCTTTAATTTCATCTGATTTCTTTTTTTTTTTTTTTCTTTGCTATGTAACACAATATATGCACAATATATCCACAATATATCCTGGGGATAAGGACGTGAAACTTTCCTGGGGGGGCGCTACTAGCTGCCTCCCACAAGTGCAAGCTGTCATTTATTTACATCATAAAAATGCTCGATCCAGTCAGTTAGGAAGGCCTGCTGCCTGGTAGCACGTGAAGAGTTTTACTGAGAAAGATGATTCTGAGCTGTTTTAATGTAAAGTTTTCTTTGTGCGCTGGAGGTGTAAACAGTGTTGGTTTCTTTCTTTACTCAGTTCTTTCCAACCCAACCTACATCAACTCTAATTGTTTATTCAGTTTTTGGAACAAGCCACATCATCTCTTAATTATAACTTTAATTTTCACTCACTGAATACCCTGGGACAATTGTTTTTACCTTCAATCAATGACATTAATTGAATACCCACTGTGTGTCAGACAAATATAAAAATAAAGAAAGATTCTATTCTCTAGGTAGCTTACATGCTATTGTGATTACAGGGGAGACAGGCAAAAAATCAATACAATAAATAATATCCTATATTAGAAGGCATGTATACTTAAGGCAAGGTATATGTTTACAAGTAATATGCACATTCAGAGGTGGGTATGGGGTGGACAGTTGAAATTTTAAACAGAGAGATGTGCATGACCTTTTCAAGACAGCAACATTTGAACACAATCTTTTTCCTGAAGAAACTGTCCATGTGGGTAGTTTGGAGGAGAGCTGTTTGTGACAAGAAAGAGACATGTGAAAACAAACACAATCTCAGTGCATCACTAGACCAGCTTTTGGTTGGGTTTCCGGTTTTACATTTAAATCATTTGGCCTTCTGTGGCTGATGATGAATCTGGAATTTGGAAAGTGGAAGAGACTTAGAGACGAGAGACTAGACTTAGAGACTCAAAGGAGAAAATTGATTCAGAGGTTTCAAGGAACCAGACACCTGAGACTAGGGGGAGAAAGAGTTACTGATTCAAAGGAAGACCATGGAGACGGCTCATCAGAGCAACCTCAAACCAAGATTAGTAATGCCCAGATTATGTCTGGGAGTCTGGACAGATTTCTAGAAACACCAGGAAGAATACAGACTCACTGAAACCCCACCTTTTCTTCAGTTTGTTTAATGAAAACACAACCACCATTACCTAGGATCTTCTCAACTCTCAGCAGCATCCTTTCTGATTTGTTTCAGATTTTTCCTGTTTTTTTTCTTTTTTTCTGAAACTTATTTCTGTTAGCATCTTTCAGAATCTTAGAAAATGTCAGTGGCCCCAAATTGCTCTCCATTTTAACCTACACTCCTTAATATTGTATTGAACTGCCTCCATGATCGAGCACCAGTCAACAACTTCACATTATCTTCACTAATATTTCTAAGCCATTGTTCTCCATTCTACCACAATTTGGGTTTTCAAATTACTTGTGGCTTTGCTCCTCCCATTTTTCCTATTGATCAAAGCACTTGGCTATTTCAAAGTTAAAATCTCTTGTCCAGTGGGGTCTTCTGGATGTAACTAATCATATCTTAGATAAAATTATCTTCAAATTCAGGATGTTTTTATCTCTATTATGACCACACTTTGCTTTTATAAATTCCTTCACAGCAGAGTCCATATTTCATTTTCTACCTTTCTAACATTTACTACAGGTATTAGAGAGTGGACAATGAGTTTTCTTTAACCTAAAGAAAATTATTTAAACTTTATTTAAAGGAATAAAAAATAGGTTCCAAAAAGAGGTAGAATATTGCCTTCATTCTAAATTTGAAATTGAAACTATTTTTAAAAAAGACATAGTTGTTTTGTTATAATTTGACAGATCCTTCAGTCAAGTTTTAAATTGTGTTTTAAGTAAATTAATTTACACATATTTTCCAAGAAAGTTAATGAAATTACATTAAATATGTTTATTGAAGCTTATGTTTTTGTAAATTCTTGTTTAAATAATCTGATATTTATGCACTGCCATTTATAAATTCTTCTTTAATTTCTGAAATTGTTTTAAGTTTATGATTATCTTTTATGTCTTGGGATTTTATTTCTGTTACAAATTACAGGATATGTAGAAATTCAAAACAAAACTGTACTTGATTTCCAGGTTTTATTTCCTTTGGCTGTATACTCAGAGTTGGGATTGTCTGAATATGGTAGCCTTATTGATAAGTTTTTGAGGAACTTTCATGCTATTTTCTATAATGTCTGTACCAATTTACCTTTCCACTAAAGGGGTACACACAATAGTCTAGATGTAGAAATAACCTAAGGGTCCATAAATGCATGAACAGATAAAGAAAATGTGGTGCATGCATACAATGAAATATTATTCACTCTTAAAAAGAGACAGAGAAGGAAATTCTGCCATATGTAACAGCATGGATGAACCTGGAGGACATTACACTAAGTAAATTAAGTGGGGAGCTGAAAGACAAATGCTGCATTATCTCCTTTATATAGAATCTAAAATCCTCAAACTCATAGAGGAAACAGAGAGTAAGTAGAATGGTGGTTGCCAAGGAGGAGGTAATGAGGAAATGATGGTCAAAGGGTATGAAGCTTCAGTGAAGCAAGATGAATGAGTTCTGGTGATCCAATGTATAGTGTGGTGATAATAGTTAGCACCATTCTTTATACTTGAGATTTATAAAAAGCATAGTTCTTTAAAACTTCTACACACACATACCCAGTAACTACGTAGAATGATGGATAAGTTCTTCAGCTTGATTGTGGTAACCTTTCACAATGCATACCTATATCAAAACATTGAACTGTAAGCCTTAAATATAGTTTTTTTATGTCAGAGATATCTTAGTAAGTTTGCTGAAAAACCAGACATAAAATAGCATATCTATTTTTACACTAATGAAAGATGATGAATGAATGATAACTACCAGTTATGAAGAAATTAATGCATTTCAGACAATCTGCTCAATCCTTCATGTTCATTGTTAGCACTCTTCCACGTTTTGTGCAAATTTAGAGTTATTAATTTGTTTCTGACAGAATTGAAGATCAACAAATTAATATCACACTTAATATCACACAGATTCTAAAACAAGCTTCTATTCGGTAGAAGGCTGCGCAGCGCTCAACATTCAGAAAACAAAGATCATGGCATCTGGTCCCATCACTTCATGGCAAATAGGTGGGAAGACAGGGGAAACAGTGGCTGACTTTATTTTTGGGGGCTCCAAAATCACTGCAGATTGTGACTGCAGCCATGAAATTAAAAGATGCTTACTCATTGGAAGGAAAGTTATGACCAACCTAGACAGCATATTAAAAAGCAGAGACATTACTTTGCCAACAAAGTAGTCCATCTAGTCAAGCCTATGGTCTTTCCAGTAGTCATGTATGGATGTGAGAGTTGGACTGTAAAGAAAGCTGAGCATCCAAGAATTGATGCTTTTGAACTGTGGTGTTGGAAAAGACTCTTGAGAGTCCCTGGACTGCAAGGAGATCCAACCAGTCCATCCTAAAGGAGCTCAGTCCCGAATAATCATTGGAAGGACTGATGCTGAAGCTGAAGCTCCAGGACTTTGGCCACCTGATGAGAAGAGCTGACTCATTTGAAAAGACCCTGATGCTGGGAAAGATTGAGGGCAGGAGGAGAAGGGACAACAGAGGATGAGATGGTTGGCTGTCATCACCGACTCAATGGACATAGGTTTGCGTAGGCTCCGGGAATTCGTGATGGACAGGGACACCTGGTGTGCTGTGGTTCATGGTGTTACAAGAGTCAGAAATGACTGAGCGACTGAACTGAAGAGTGTGTTTGACAGTGTGGTGGACCAGTTACACATTTTTCTAGATTAATTGTGAGACTTCTTTAAATCCAAAAGATGCTATCATTAATTATTTATGTACCATGAAATCTAGTATAAATAACAGAATTCTTTAAAGTAGTATTCATTTAATGCTTGATTTATTTTTAGATGAATTTATTTTAGATTTTTTGTTCATTTCATTGATACAGTATGTATAGAAGGTAGACTGGGAAAGTGCTTAAAATTATGTATTCAAAGTTCTTGCTTGCAGATGAAAGCACAGAGACCTCATAAGCAGAAATGACCTGCCCAAGGTCAATAAACTGCCTTTCACTGGGTTGGGACCAAAGCCAATTGTCTTCCATCCATGACTCATGGCTCATTTCACCCCTCTAGTCCTGCCAGAAGTCAGTGACTTGTCTAAAACTAGCTTAATCACCAGCAGTGATAGTTATTGCCCTTAATCACTTAAGTGAGTGTGTTGCAAATTCATGCTGGTTTACAAACCTTCTGAAAGCAGGGATTCTCAAACAAGTTCTGTGCCTGCATCTATTTTTAGGGATTTGTGTTTCTTATCTCCCTTTAAAGAGATAATAAGAAACTGGTTTGAAATTTAGGATATTTATAGTCAGTAACTTCACTCTTCTACACATTAATTACTGATCTTATTTTCTCCTTGATATCTTCTTTACTGTGACACACAGGCATACTTGCATTACTTCATGGCAAATAGATGGGGAAAAAATGGAAGTAGTGGCAGATTTTACTTTCTTGGGCTCCAAAATCACTGTGGATGAGGAGTGCAGCCATTAAATTAAAAGCCACTTGCTCCTTGGAAGTAAAGGACTTAGATAGTGTAATAAAAAGCAGAGATACCATTTTGATGACAAACATACATATAGTCAAAGCTATGCTTTTTCTAGTAGTCATGTATGGATGTGAGAGTTGGACCATAAAGAAGCATGAGTGCCAAAGAATTGATGCTTTCAAATTGTGGTGCTGGAGAGAATTCTTGAGAGTCCCTTGGGCTGCAAGGAGATCAAACCTGTCAATCCTAAAGGAAATCAACCTTGAATATTCATTGGAATGACTGATGACAAAGATGAAGCTCCACTACTTTGGCCACCGATACAAAGAGCCAACTCATTGGAAAAAAGTCTGAAACTGGGAAAGATTGAGAGCAGGAGGAGAAGGCGGAGACAGAGAATGAGATGGTTGAATGGCAGCACAGACTCAATTGACATGAATTTGAGCAAACTCTGGGAGACAGTGAAGCACAGAGAAGCCTGCAATTCATGCAGTCACAAAGAGTTGGATGGACTTAGCGACTGAACAATAACAACAAGTGAACAACAACAAAGCTCAACAATTTTGTTGAGCTTTCCAGATACTGCATTATTTTTTATAAAAAATTAAAGATTTGTGGCATCCCAGTGTCAAGCAAGTCTATTGGTGACATTTTTCAACATTTGTTTACTTCACATCTTTGTGCCACACTTTGATAATTTTTGCAATGTTTTAAACTCTTCATTGTTATATTTGTCATGGCAATCTATGATGAGTGATCTTTGATGCTACTATTGCAATTATTTTGATGTCTCCACAAATTGCTCCCATATCAGATAGCAAACAATCAATAAATGTTGTCTGTGTTCTAACTGCTCCACCAACCGGCCATTCTGTCTCACCCTCTCAACAGTTCTTCCTATTCCCTGAGACACAGCAATATTGAAATCAGGCCAACTAACAACCCTATAGTAGACTCTAAGTGTTCAACTAAAAGGAAGAATTACATATCTCTTACTTTAAAAGATAGAAATGATTAAACTCAGGAAGGCAAATTGAAAGCTATGTTAAAGCTAGAACTCTTGCACCAAGAAGTTAGCCAAATTGTGAATGCAAAGGAAAAATTCTTGAAGGAAATGAAAAGTGCTACTCGAGTGAACACATAAATGATAAAAAAAAAAAAAGCAAAACAGCCTTATTGCAGATATGGAGAAAGTCTTGGTGGTCTGCATAGAAGATCAAATCAAGCCCAACATTCTATTAAGCCTTATCCAGGGCAAGGCCTCAACTCTCTAACTAACAAACACACCACTTAATTAGTAATCTCACCAGTATTATATAAGCCATATGTCCAATAAATGGGCTTCCCAGGTGGCTGAGTGGTAAAGAATCCACCTGCCAATGCAAGACACACAGGAGACATGGGTTTGATCCCTGGGTTAGGGAGATCCCTGGGAGGAGGAAATAGAAATCAACAACACTATTCTTTCCAGGATAACCTCATGGACAGAGGACCCTGGTGGGCTATAGTCCCTGGGGTTGCAAAAGAGTTGGATATGACTGAGCACATGTGCAGGATGTGGAATAAACTTTGCCAAATTGTATCAGAGGCAGACTTTTGTTTCAAGATCGAAACTCAGTTTTCAGTGTTGACAATAAGTCACATATTTATGTAGACTGATGTAAATCCCAGTAATGCCCACTAAACTAGAGGAAGGAAGTGATACTAATACAGAGGACCTTCATTAAGGGAAATAAAAACTTAAGTGCACATTTTATGCATATAGGATGTTTTTGCAAAAAAAAGCACAAGGGTGGTAATATTGTTAGGAAATTGAGGCTGGAAAATTTCAGGATTTGCCTAAAATACCAGAATATTCTTGCAAAGGCTCAAGTTTGGGTTTGATCCAAACCAGTTATTTCCATGATTTCATATTATCTGTTCCTCCAGTGCAGATGGTCAACAAGAATAAAATAAGATGGATATATTAGTATTTATGCAAATTTTACTTCCTTTAATTCATCTCCAGACATATCATTCCCATTTCAGCTTCTCCAGATTATATATATATATGTGTGTGTGTGTCTGTATGTGTGTGTGTATATACACATACTCATTTCAAGAAAGCTATCTTTCATGAAAAAGGTTGTATGATGTCTAACAAAGCTCATTTCTATATTTATAATCTTTATCTATATACATATATGTCTATCTGAAAATCTGAAGAATTTAAATATTATATTTTCTGCATTAAAAAATAGCACATTACTCAAGTACTTAGCTACAAACAGAGACTAAAGAGTAGAAATCAAATTAATTTGTAAATTAAAATAAAAAATTATGTATGACCTCTGATTAAATGCTTGAATTTTAGCTATTGAACATGGAAAAGAATTAATGGAAGAAGGGTACCAAGGTCACAATAATCTCCCTTAAAATATAACCATAATAACTTGCATTCAGTTGTAGAGGCATAAAGTTGTACCTAACCACTTTTTACATATATTTACTTTATTAAGGTTGCACTACTTCTGAGCCTCTTAAACAAATGATCCATTATTGAGTGCAATGTTCGGAAAATGTCTTTGAAATGCATATATCATCACAAAATTGACAGCCTAATGCTGAGATAAGGAGGAAAAATGAGAGCCATAACATTCCAAGAGTGCTAGAACTCTATAGGAGGTTTTACGTGAGTAATTTCATCTAGCTGCAGTGATGGAAAAGATCTATGGATTGTTAAGTAGTAAATGCTTTTTTTTTTAAATTGGGAAATTATTCTCAAGTATTATTAACACAGTTTTTACCTGTTATCTTCTACTTCTCCCTTCTTATCTGTGATTGAATCAGGGTGATTAAGGAATTGAACATGAAATGTTAATTTTTGAATCCTATTCTTAGAAATAGGTTAAACTTCACATGTGATGAACCTAAATGAAGAAATCATCCCTAAGGATCATTAAACTTCATTTGCCTTAATTTAATATTCATGGTCATGTTGTGGATGGGCAAATTTCTCCCCTGCCCTTCTTGAGTTCTTTGGGCTAATCTAATAATTAAACTGAAATAAAACAGATTAGTAGGGATAAAGCAAAACTATGTAATTCATGCTCACAGAGTTCTTATAGAAATGGGATCTAAAAAGTGGTCAAAGCAGGAAGTTTTTATATTTTTTAATATGAAAAATAAACAATAAATTTATGAGGAATTGATAGAACAAAGAAATGTAGGCTTGGGGTAGCAAGTTAGTAATGAAATACCATGCTTGTTTATATAGGCTTCTTGGTCTTTAATTCTTTATCATTTGTGATAAAGGTATTCTTCCACAAATCAGATGCAGAGAGGACATCTTTCAGATGCTTTCTGGGGGACAGAAGAAGTTCAGAGTTCCTTTTTCTCATCAGTTGTTTTCCAAACAACTTCAAAATAATCAACAGGCCACGGTGGTATATTGGGGACAGCCTACCCTTAGCCCCAGTACTCATCATAAAGGTCTATCACTTATATCCACTGAATAGAGTCACCAGAAAATCATGACATCTGGAGATTTCAGTGCTTCTTTCCCTGCCAAATACCCTTCCTGCAGGATACATCTCAATATTGAATTTCAGTTGTTTTGACACAAATTTAGGCTATATAATTGCCATTAACTCACAATAAGAACTCTTCTTTTAACCTGTAGGCATTATCAAACTTCAATTGTGATCTTCTGGCTCTACATTTCACACTATTTTTGGTTTGTTTGAATGTTTATTTATGAAACTAATATTCATTTTGCATGTATCAATTTTTTTTTAATCTTTCTGACCAAGGGAATGAAGTGTTAAGACTTTCATCCCCATATATTTTAGTATATTTGATGTTGTTCAGTCGCTAAATCATGTTCAACTCTTTGCGACCTCATTGACTACAGCACACCAGGCTCCTCTATTTCCCAGAGTTTGCTCAAATTCATGTCCATTGAGTCAGTGATGCTCTCTATAAATATCTCTTCCTCTGCCATGTCCTTCTCCTTTTGCCTTCAATCTTTCCCAGCATCAGAGTCTTTTCCAATGAGTCGGCCCTTTGCATCAAGTGGCCAAAGTATTGGAGCTTCAGATTTAGCATCAGCAATTTCAGTGAATATTCAGGGTTGATTTTCTTTAGGATTGACCGGTCTGATCTCTTGCAGTCCCAGGGACTCTCAAGAGTCTTCTCCAGCACCACAGTTTGAAAGCATCAGTTCTTCAGCGAATATTTTAGTATTCCTGTCTCTTAATCATGCCAGATTTAAATGTAAGCTGAATATTCTCTTCAATATCACGATTCCCATTGCTTTTGGAATGTTAAAATTTATTATTAGAAGATCTATATGAATATGAAAAGAATATATTGGAGAAGGGAATGGCAACCCACTCCAGTATGCTTGCCTGGAAAATCCCATGGACAAAACAGCCTGGTGGGCTACAATTCCTGGGGTCACAAAAGAGTTGGACTTGACTTAGTGAGTAAACAACACGAATATGAAAAGAATATATACATGTGTATAACTGAGTCACTTTGCTGTACAGTAGAAATGAAGCACAACTTTGTAAATTGACTATGTACTTGAAAACAATTTTTTTTTAAACCAGAAATTCTATAATTGACCTTTACTGCTTTGTATTGGCATACTGATAGAAATAAGGTTTTATATAATCTCATCACCACAAAAAGGTTTTTTTTTTTTTTTTTCAAAATCATGGATATTCCACCATATATGTATTATTTTGTCAAATAGAAAGCCAAAGGTATACAGAATGTAACCATCCAAAACAGACTTAAAAAATACAAACCTCAGGGACACACAAATAAGTGTAAGCATTCTCTCACAAACTAAAAAAAAAAAACACATGGATTAATGAATGATATATATTTTTTTAAAATACTCAAAGCACAGCATTCCAAATATTGAGAAATTCATTTATGAATTTTATCTATCTTAGATAATATAGAATTTATTTAAAATATAACTGCTTCTTCATTCCAGGAAGATTAAAGAGATGAACACAATAAAATATTTGATTAAGAATGAGTAAAGGAAACAACATGAGGTCAAAAGAAAAAAGGGAGATGGTAGAGCTAAGTATATAAATTAAGTTAAAATTTAATATTACTACTGAACTCTGATTATCCTAATCAGAGTGATGCTGTGAAAAATGTAAAGAAATAAGTTGTGAGAGAGTCTTGTGGTAACCAAACCAGTTACAAAGGAGCGGCATATGGTGATTGAAGTGTCTAGAGGAAGAATGAGAGAAATGGAAGATAGACAGTAGAATACCTACAGAGTTTTGACTAGTGTCAATTTAAGAAAATATATCAGATGATACATTAAGATAATATCAAGTATTAAAGAAAGTGTTACTGAATGAAGACATAGATGTACAGATAGGCAATCTCACTGCTTTCCAAGAAAATGAAATTAACCACCACACAATATATATGTAAATATATTAACATATAGTGATACAGTCCATTGTACTTCATAGTAAGAAAAAAAAGTGCAAAATTTTCTACTCCAGGAAATGTTGCAGTTTATTTAAAAGGAGAACAATAACTGGCCTCTGAATTGCTCATAATTAATAAGACACTCTCAGAGAAAATAAATATCCAGACCATTGTGAAGGGAAAAAGATATGATACTTTAAATTTCTGTATTCCATTACATTTTAATGAGTAAAGATAAGAAAAAAGACATCATTAGATGTATCAGGTCTCAAGAGTTTTATTACACAAGTAGCTTTGCCGAGAAATTGACTTGAAAACATAATCCTATTAAACAATATACAAATGAAAGTCAAGAACACATGAATGTGGGAATAAAGACTTAAAGACTTATTATAAGATTTAAATCCACATAATTACAAAATTAAACTTAATCTGATGAGATGATTATGGTCATGAAACAGAATGCTTATGATATACATAACAAAGAGTTTCCATAGTGTATAAATGATGATTGAAATAAAATAACTATAGACTACTATTTTTGGAGTGCTTCTAAGATTGCCAGGCAACAGTACCAGATGTTGAAAGAAAAAAATTAAAGGAAAGACATGACATCTTTGGCCTGGGGCTGGAAAATAAATCCCTCAGAGTGTGTTTAAACTGGGAAAAATAATATTTTCATGAAATCAAGTGTAGCTAAACTTAATATGATGGTCATATGTTCTTCTTAGATGTAGCGACTTCTGCTTAATATCTTAGATTTGTTAAATTAAAATTTTCTAGGCCTACAGAACAAGAATATACAATCTGCCAAGGTGATGTTATTCACACCAAAACTGGAACATTACTCTTAATAGATGGGAAAGTTAAGAGGTAACTGAAATGAAAAGTAAGAAATAACAAGGTAAGTGCCCTAAACACCCAGGATACAGTTCAGTTCAGTTCAGTCACTTAGTTGTGTCTTTGTGACCCCATGAATCACAGCACACCAGGCCTCCCTGTCCATCACCAAAACCCAGAGTCCACCCAAACCCATGTCCATTGAGTCAGTGATGCCATCAAACCATACCATCCTCTGTCATCCCCTTCTCTTCCTGCCTTCACTCTTTCCCAGCAGCAGGGTCTTTTCAAATGAGTCAGTTCTTTGCATCAGGTGGCCAAAGTATTGGAGCTTCAGCTTCAACATCAGTCCTTCCAATGAACACCCAGGACTGATCTCCTTTAGGATGGACTGGTTGGATCTCCTTGCAGTCCAAGGGACTCTCAAGAGTTTTCTCCAACATCACAGTTCAAAAGCATCAATTCTTCAGCACTCAACTTTCTTTATAGTCCAACTCTCACATCCATACATGACCACTGGAAACACCATAGCCTTGACTAGATAGACCTTTGTTGACAGAGTAGTGTCTCTGCTTTTCAGTATGCTGTCTAGATTGGTTATAACTTTACTTCCAAGGAGTAAGCATCTTTTAATTTCATAGCTGCAATCACCATCTGCACGGATTTTGGAGCCCAGAAAAATAAAGTCAGCCACTGTTTCCACTGATTCCCCATCCATTTGCCTTGAAGTGATGGGACCAGATGCCATGATCTTAGTTTTCTGAATGTTGAGCTTTAAGCCAACTTTTTCACTCTCCTCTTTCACTTTCATCAAGAGGCTCATTAGCTCTTCTTCGCTCTGCCATAAGGGTGGTGTCATCTGCATATCTGAGGTTATTGATATTTCTCCCAGCAATCTGGATTCCAGCTTGTGCTTCCTCCAGCCCAGCGTTTCTCATGATGTACTCTACATATAAGTTAAATAAGCAGGGTGACAATATACAGCTTTGATGTACTCTTTTTCCTATTTGGAACCAGCCTGTTGTTCCATGTCCAGTTCTAAGTGTTGCTTCCTGACCTGCATACAGGTTTCTCAAGAGGCAGGTCAGGTGGGATGGTATTACCATCTCTTTCAGAATTTTCCACAGTTTATTGTGATCCACACAGTCGAAGGCTTTGGCATAGTCAATAAAGCAGAAATAGATGTTTTTCTGGAACTCTTTTGCTTTTTTGATGATCCAGCAGATATTGGCAGTTTGATCTCTGGTTCCTCTGCCTTTTCTAAAACCAGCTTGAACATCTGGAAGTTCTTGGCTCATGTATTCCTGAAGGCTGGCTTGGAGAATTTTAAGCATTACTTTGCTAGCGTGTGAGATGAGTGAAATTGTGTGGTAGTTTGAGCATTCTTTGGCATTGCCTTTCTTTGGGATTGGAATGAAAATGGACCTTTTCCAGTCCTGTGGCCACTGCTGAGTTTTCCAAATTTGCTGGCATATTGAGTGCAGCACTTTCCCATCATCATTTAAACTAGAACTTGGGCTATGGGCAGAATTGTGTATTTTGTGAGAGGAGTAAGGACATATATTTCTTGACATGGAATTTAAGAAGTTAAACAAACTTAACAGGTCAGCCCTATCATGGGTACATGGTGAGAAGTGGCATGACACCTTTTCCTATTGCTGCAAATGATCTTTTATTTCCAGAATGATATTTACTTATCTCATTAGTAATATGAGCTAATGATAATATGTGAATATTTCAAGCATGTGTCTCGGTTTTAAATTCCTTGATTTTCTCAGCATGAACCCAATCTCTTGGATTGATAACTATTTTTAATATTTAGAATTTTCTTTAGTTGCATAAAATCTAGCATTCTTTTAATAAAAGTTAAACATAAAATTAACTCTTGTTTTTGGCAATATTTTCCAGGTGGTTTAATTGATTCAATTCAAGAATATATGGCAAAAACTTCATTAAATACAAGACATAGAAGGGAAACTAAAAATAAGTAAGATCTAATCTGCCTAATTAGCTTTGGGTTGAACACGCACAATTTAGATATTTCTGAAACATTCCAGATATAATTTCTTTTCTAATAGTGGGCTATGAGACTTGGAATATTTAAATCTGTTTGAGAGATTGTCTAGCTTCCTAAAACAGTGTATTCTCACTTGCATGTTATCTTTGATGATTAACTGCTAATTAAATAAAAGATACCATAGGAAACATATGCTCTGACTTGTGTACTAAAATATAGTTCACTTTGACACAAGGAAACAAATAGCTCTCTCTGAAGCAAGAGTAAATCTATAAGCATGATTGCACATAGCCTTTTCAGAAATGAGAAATTCCACAGCTTTGTTTATTGACAATCCTCTAGAATTCTTCATAGATTGTATGAGGTAAGGACCGCAAATTCTGTAGAAAAGTGAAAGAGGCTGGAATAACAGATGAAGTTTCAGAAGCATGATGCTATTTTTCAAATTAGAGCTAGAGATACTAATGTTTTACAAACAATAAAGCAAATCCTTATTTTGCACATCACTTGTAACATCTATCAAATATCCAATAAAAATATTTTCACTTGTTAACCAAACTCCTATTTTCAATGATAGGTGGCAAATAAATTGTAACATGAACATCAAAAATGATAAACATATAAATATTTGGCCCTTAAAAAGCAGTAAGTGTTGGTATTCTTTATGTTCTAGAGAGCTCAAGTGTTTGGGGATATTCACTTATAAACAAATAATTGAATCTAGCATCTCACTGTATGTAGTTGCTGCTTCCTATAAATCTTCTGAGGTGAGAATTTTCATTTTCTTTGTCCTCATTTGCTGTATTCCTGTATGATTCCTTTTTCCTCCAACACTCATGGCACTGTCATTTTAGCAAAACTTTTATTTGCATTCTGATTTTTAGTAATTAAAGAGAAAATGTTTCCTCTTTTACCTTCTCACTCCAAGAAGAGTAGAAGATAGTTCCCAATGAATAAATAAAGTCTGATAATCAGAGTGATGATTAAATTTGTGGGTGAGTAGTCTTATATTAACAAATTTGGTTGATAAACATTTGATTCCAAATTGGAGAAAGTACACTCTAGAAATAAAAATCACTAGATTACATTTAAAAAGACTATAACAATTGACTCATATTATGTAAAAATATCTTTAGAAAGATAAGAAAATTAAGATGCATTTTTGATTTGCAGAAATATGGCATTAGTGCATTCTGTAGCCATGCTCTTCAGTCTTGTGCTAGGACATACCTACTGCTCACATTTGAAGGTTGCCTGGAGCTCCAACTACAGCCATGGAATATACAAAAGAAAAGAGACTGAACTGAGTGATAGTCATATAGCTCTGTGTTTTAGTTAATTAATAGAATTTAATATTGTCTATTATGAACTCTTTTTCTAGATATCTAAAATGTCATTGATGTTGACAATAACCGATGTTGAAGCTGAAACTCCAATACTTTGGCCACCTGATGCGAAGAGCTGACTCATTGGAAAAGACCCTGATGCTGGGAAAGATTGACGGCAGGAGGAAAAGAGGATGACAGAAGATGAGATGGTTGGATGGCATCACCGACTCAATGGACATGAGTTTGGGTAAACTCCGGGAGTTGGTGATGGACAGGGAGGCCTGGTGTGCTGTGGTTCATGGAGTAGCAAAGAGTTGGACATGACTGAGCGACTGAACTGAACTGAGATTGTCTATTCATTAATTATAAACTTGATTTTTTTTTACAAAGTTTTGCCATTTTGTCATAACTGTTTTCTTTACTAAATCACCATTATACAAAGACTACTATCCATACTTCTTAGTGAAATAAAAAGTGTTTTACATTATTTTTAGTGAATGCAATCAGAACTATTATGTTTCTTATTACTTCAATATATTTTAATTTATTCTAAAATATCTTGGTCACAGAATCAAAATCCTTTTACTTCTTAATCATATTGTAAGGGTTTTAGACTTGTGAAAATAACTTTGGCTTTACAAAAAAGGAATAGGCAAAATATTTTTTCATAACATGAAAAAATACACAAAAATCTAGTGCCTACTCATAGAAGATGAAAATTTCATTGAATTAAATAATTTTTCAAACTTCTGTCTTACTTGTATCCTCAAGCAACGTCCTCTTTTCTAGCATATAGAAGAGCCAGGCAGGTCACATGTACACATCACTTTGTTCCAGTCTGTGGTATCTGTTCTGTAACATTACTAAGATTTCTTTGCAGAATAAACACGATTTGTGCAAGGAGAGTGTCTGTGGTCTATTGGAATTAAAAGAAAAATCAAGTGCACTAAGACAAGATAGCGTTTCAGATGCTCTCACAGGGAAAAGTACAGAATACTGTAGAGGATTTGAGGAGGGGGTCCCTGGGTACATACCTGAGACTCAGAGATTTTCTTTGAGAACTGATACCGGAGATGCATCCTGGATATTAGTGTATTAGTTTTCTACTGCTGCATAGCAAATCACCCCCAAGTTTACTACCCTAAAACCAGCCACATTTACCATCTCAATTTCTGTGGATCTTCTGGCTCAGAGTCTCTTACTTGCAAGATGATCAAGTCATCCCAGTTTGCCCAGGACCTTCCTGGTCTTAAAACCAGAAATCCCATATCCCAGGAAACCCTTGTTTCCAGGCAAACCAGGATGGATGGTCACCTCACTCACAAGGCTTTCATCAAGATGTTGATTGAGGACAAAGCACCCTTTCAAATGGGGAAGGATCAACTGGGGCAGAATCTGCATCCAGACTCACTCAGTGGCTGTTGACAGGATTCAGCTCCTTCAGGGCTGTGAGTCTGAGGGCCTCTGTTCCCTCTGGCTGTTGGCCAGAACCTGCCCTGAGTCCTTTGGCCTCAGTTACCCTCTCTGTCAGAGCCATTGTGTGAGAAGAGAATGCCTGCAAGATGAAAGCACTGTCTTTGTTAGCCTAACCACGAAGAGTCATTCCATCATTTTTGCTGAATTCTGTGTGTTAAAATCATCTCACTAACCAGATCCAACTCAGCCACAGAGGAAGGAAATAATCAGGGGCAGAACTACTAAGAATGAAGGGTCACTGGGAGCCATGTCAAGTTTCCTACACAAAAGAGTAATTAGGAAAAAGAAGGACCCAGAATAAGAAGCATACAAAAATCACATGCATATAGATATTGATATTTTATAGAGTATGCAACTATGATAAAAAATTATCTAAATTTTTCAGTTAATAAAATTTTTTCAATCATTAAATACCAAAGAGATTTTATAGCTAATCTCCTTTTGTTCATGTTGGAGTGGAATGTGTGGTTTTCAGTGACCTCTTTTTTCTTTCTACTTTTAAAAGTTATTTTTGTTACAAAATTCTGGGGGAGGGGTGGGGGAGAGAAACTGTACATCTGAAGTTTTAAAAGGGAAACTCTAAAAGTAAAGAATGAATGTCCTTCAAATGGTTACAATGCTTATAATACCCACTGAGTTTTATTGTCTTTGAGAAAACCATAGTTTCTCTTGCTTTCTGACATTTTCATTTTTTCAATATCTTTTTCAGCCTTCCAGACACTGCTTTTGCTTGTAATATTTCTTTCTCCCAGATCACCCTCTGCCCCTATAATGCTTGTTACGCCTTTAGATTCATCCCAGACATCACTTTCTCAATATTCTCCTAGCTAATACAATTTCCCCTATTAAACATCCTAATGTCTACATATTTCATTTTCTGGCATCATCACAGCTCTATTTTTACATTTATGATATGATTATTTAGTTTGTATTTATTTCTTGGAACATGAGTTTCACGTGGGAAACCACCATGTTTTTCCCAGTCTTAAGCTAATATCTGGCATAATGTAGATTATTTTAAACTATCTGATGATTGAATGAACAAATACATATCTGATAATTGACCTGATCTTTTTGCCAACGACTCTTTCTTTGAATTAAAAATATTTTTGTATTTGGCATATATATGGTGAGTAATTAGGTAGATAATAATTTTATACAGAACATAGTTGTTTATTTTCCTAAATTTAATATTTTTCACATCAGGTAAGACCTAGTCATCAAGATTTCTAGTCAAAATAAAAAGTTAACCTACTGAATAAATCATTTAAATACATTTTATTTGAACTATCTGTGTCTGTTAGTGACTCAGTCGTGTCCGACTCTTTGCAACCTCATGGACTGTAGCCCACCAGGCTCGTTTGTCCATGGAATTCTCCAGGCAAGAATACTGGAGTGGGTTGCCATTTCCTCCTCCAGGGGATCTTCCCCACCAAGGGAGCGAATCCTGGTCTCCTGCATTGCAGGCAGATTCTTTACCATCTGAGCCACCGGGGAAGCCCCATAAAAATGCAATTATGATATGAATCCTTTCTTTCTGTTCATTTAGATAATGAAACAGTTTAATATATATTAATTTATTTTCTGTATTCCTGTTGAGATTATTTCGGCATAGAAAAATCTCCATTTTAAAAATGAGGGCAATGAAGCCCAGTGCAATTTAGTGGCTAACTCAAGGTCATACTGCTTCTGAAAACAATGCTTTTTTAAAAAGTATAGATACAATCGAACTCCTGTTTCACCAAGGTACTTAAGATGCCGTCCTTGTTCCCAATATGTTGTTGCTTAATTCTGTGTTTGGAGTCCAGGAGAGCATCTCCAGAGAGAGACGGGAGAGGCTGATGATCACTTTGACCACTCCTGCCTGATGGCAGAATTTATGCTGCAAAATGGATTTGCCACAAGAGGGCACAAGAACCTATCAAACGGATTTACTGTAGGTGTTTTTTTTTTTGTTTTTTTTTCCCCTTCAAGTTGACTGAAAAAGAGAAAGAAAAGGGCAAGAGAAGAAGCAGAGAGTATTTTAAGCAATTAACTTTCAACTATTTCAAACTCCATCATTGCAAGCAAGCTGTTTAGAAATGCAAAGTACTTCTATTCATTAGAGTAGGCAAACATAAACACTGCACAGTTTTGAGATGTTCAGGAAAATTTGTTGCAAATACTTTCATTAGTAAATATTTTATAGGCTTTGGCATTCAGAAAATGTTTTCATGTGGCTACTATGAAAAGAAATCTTTTGGCTTAGAATCGCAACTCCGATATTCTTTCCTTTTCTTTTGTCCTACATGCTCTTCAATGTAAAGATCAGTTTTCATCCATTTTAGGAATTATTCCTTGATAGTATCAGCCCCAAGAATTATATTCTTCTTCCACATGAACATTAATAATTTCATTACCCATTTGTTCATCTCACCCATATAGTAAGTGCTTCATAATCTGAGCTGAAGGAACTCAGATACTAGAGGATGTTAAAGAAAGGGAATCTTAAAAAAAAAAAAAAAAAAAGTGCCTTTTAGCAGTAATTATTCTATTACAGATTTTGAATCACAGAGGTTTAAGTAATTTCCTCCAAATCATACCAAGAAGACCAATTTGACTCCAAAACCAGATTAAGACTGATCTGACTCCAAAGTGTTTCAAAAAGAACATATACTTTTAATCTCTGCACAGTGCTTTCAGGACTTCCTTGATGGATCAGTTGGTAAAGAGTCTGCCTGCAATGCAGGAGACCCGGGTTTGATACTTGGGTCCATAAGATCCCCAGGAGAATGGAATGGCAACCCACTCCAATATTCTTGCCTGGAGAATTCATGGACAGAGGAACCTGGCAGGCTACAGTCCATGGGGTCACAAAGAGCTGGACATGACTGAGAGACTAACACTTCAGGCCTTTCAGAATCATAATAGATTCTCAAGTCATATGTATTAATAATAAATGAAGCTAAAGTTTGTTGATAAAAACTCATTTTCATAAATATTTGATTTACTTATCCCTAAATAAAATCTCACTTGTAATTAGGGACAAAATTATCTTTTACTCTTTGTGCAAGAGGTAAACATGTATAGGATTTTCAGTAAACATAAAACTGGCAAATTCATTCATATAAATGAAAATCATTAATTGAAATTCAAATTGTTTTTGGTTACTTTCTTTGTGTGATGATGCTATGAGATCAAATGAGAATCAATTATATCAGCCTGGTGATTAAGATTTCTCAGAGGATCATGGTTAGAACTATTTTGAAGGCTCTGGAAGAAACCTATTGAAAAGGGGAGTAGATAATTCCAAGAAGAATGCCTTGTATGAGAAATGGCCTGCAGACAAGGATTTAAAATGAACAATGCCATATTAGGACAATTTGCAGTAACTAAGTTAAATTGCAAAATGAAAAAGTACTTGAAAAGAAAAAAAAAGAATATACATTAAAAATTTTGAATCTAAATTATATTAGATAAAACTTAAATAAAAATCTACTTCAGCTGACTTAAGAAAAAAATATGTAAGTAAAATACAAATGTGTACATATAAAGCATATTACTATATACCTATAACCAAGCTGTTCATATATATGTGTTCATTGTATTTTAGAATGAAATTAAAATAGAAAAAGTATTTGAGTAGTTAATGATTGCTGAATTTAGAAAGTAAATATTGTTAATGACAGAATCAAAATTGAGTTTTGTATATGGCTAAATATGCTTACTGGTTCTAATCTTTTGTGGAATATTTAGTTATTTTTTAGCATATAGGACAATGGCATATATGAACAGAGAGGTAATTTTGCTTATTTTATTTTTTTTTCTTACTTGGAATTTTTTGTTTGCTTCTTTTTCTGGTCTGGTTGCTCTGGCTAGGACTTCCAATATCACACTGAATACAAGTGATAGGTGTGGGCATACCTGTTGCCTTGTTACTGATCTTAGAAAAAAGTCTCACAGCTTTTCACCACTGAGTATGATCTTTGCTGTGGACTTTTCATGTATTATTTTATTATGACTTTATTACATAAAACTTATTTTCACTTGTACTTTACTGAGGTGATTTTCTTCTAATCTTAGTATATTCGGTGTTTTTACTTTTTATCATAAAACTGTCTTTAATTGTGCCAAATGCTTTTTGTGCATTGATTGAAATGTGATCATGTGGTTTTTGTTTTTCATAATTTTAAAGTGGTGTATTACATTGACTTTCAAATGTATTCCAGGAATATATCTCACTTGGTTATAATGGTATCTTTGTACTGTGTTGTTGAATTCAGTTTTTTTGTATTTTGTTAAGGATTTCTGTCTTAATATCATTGCAGATATTAATCTGTAGTTTTCCTTTCTTGTAGTAAGGTCATCTTATTTTTGTATTGGAATGATCTTGACCTTCTAGAATAGCTTATAAGTATTCTCTTCTCTTCAAACCTTTGGAAGAGATTGAGAAAGATTGGTATCATTCTTCATTAAATGTTTAGTAGCATTTTCCAATGAAACTATCTATTCCTTGGCTTTTCTTAGCAAAAAATATTTTTATTGATTCAATCTCATTATATGTCTGTCCAGATTTTTTTTTAGATATGTCCAAATTTTCAAAAATTTCTTCATGGTTTAGTACTGACGTGATGTATGTTTTCTATAAGTTTATCCATTTATTCTATATTGCTCTTTCTTTGTATAACGTTTCTCCTGAGAAATCAAGTGATGGTTTTTGAGGGCTCCATTGAACATGACAAATCTTCTTCCTCTTCAAATTTTCAAGAGTCTCTTTTGTCTTTGATTTTTGATGGTTTCATGATAATGTGTCTCTGTATGGGTATTTATGGGTTCAACCTAGTTGGAATGTTTTCAGTTTCTTAAATTTGAATGTCCATTCACTCCCTCAGATTTAAGAAGCTTCAGCCTATAATTTCTTTAAATAAGCTCTTTGTCCTCTTCCAGTCTTTAAGGACTAGCTGTATAGAGGGGGAGATTTTCCCCAATCAGTTCACCTATAGATCACCAATCAGACCTCCTTATGGGAAAGTGTCTTTCTGGGCTTAAGCATACAGTTTTCCAGTTGGAGAGGTTTGCCAGTTTCTTTTTCAGAAGCATGTACAGTCAACTGTCATTCCTCAGTACAAGCAGAGGATTGGTTCCAGGATCTCCCAAGGATACCAACATTAGCAGATGTAGTCTGCCCTTTGTATCTGCTGTTTTGATTCCATGGATTCACCAGTCATGGTACTGCATGTGTTTGTTGAAAAAAACCCACGTACAAGTGGACTTGTGCTGCTCAAACTCGAGTTGTTCGAGGGGCAACTTAGGTTTCTTGCTCCCGATGACGTCTGTGGTCCAGAAGATTCTCTTATGAGAGTTGGATCATAAAGAAGGCTAAGAGCCAAAGGACTGATGCTTTCAAACTATGCTGCTAGAGAAGACTTTTGAGAATGCCTTGGACAGCAAAGAGATCAAATCAGTAGATGCTGAAGGAAATCAACCCTGAATATTCATTGGAAGGACTGATGCTGAAACTAAAGCTCCAACACTCTGGCTACCTGATGAAAACAGCCTACTCATTGGAAAAGACCCTGATGCTGGGAAAGGTTGAAGGCAGGAGAAGTGGATGACAGAGGATGAGGTGGTTGGATGACATTACTGATTCAATGGGCATGAGTTTGAGTAAACTCTGAGAGATGGTGATCGACAGGGAAGCCTGGCATGCTGCAGTCCATGGGGTCACACAAAGTCAGGCACAACTGAGTGACTGAACATCAATAACAACAACAAGATTCTCTGGTGCTGCCAACAAGCCTCTGAGCTCTTTTTTGATCTCTATGCTCCCTAGCCATGCAAGGAATGCAGATACCCAGTCAGCAGTTCAAACAAGGGACACACACAGACTGAAAGTGAAGGGGTGGAAAAAAATATTTCACGCAAACGGAGACCAAAAGAAAGCAGGAGTCACAATACTCATATCAGATAAAATAGACTTTAAAATAAAGGCTGTGAAAAGAGACAAAGAAGGACACTACATAATGATCAATCCAAGAAGAAGATATAACAATTATAAATATATATGGACCCAACATAGGAGCACCGCAATATGTAAGGCAAATGCTAACGAGTACGAAAAGGGAAATTAACAATAACACAATAATAGTGGGAGACTTTAATATCCCACTCACACCTATGGATAGATCAACTAAACAGAAAATTAACAAGGAAACACAAACTTTAAATGACATGATGGACCAGCAAGACCTAATTGATAGTACATTTCACCCCAAAACAAATCAGCTAAGACAGAGGTTAATCACTCAGGTAGTATATCCCAAAGTCAGAATGTTGGACCTACATTTCACTTTCTTTTTTCTTTTCAAGAAGGAAGCTTCTATTTTGGGTTCCACTCCCAGTGGTGAACTGTGCCAACCTAGAAAAGGGGCTGATGTGGCTGAAAAGAAAAATTTTATTACTAGTTACAAGGTAGTTGTTTTTGACTTTGAGCTTACTTTCAGTTCAGTCGCTCAGTCGTGTCCAACTCTTTGTGACCCCATGAATCGCAGCACGCCAGGCCTCCCTGTCCATAACCAAAACCCAGAGTCCACTCAAACCCATATCCATCGAGTCGGTGATGCCATCCAACCATCTCATCCTCTGTCATCCCCTTCTCCTCCTGCCCTCAATCTTTCCCAGCATCAGGGTCTTTTCAAATGAGTCAGCTCTTCCCATCAGGTGGCCAAAATACTGGAGTTTCAGCTTCAGTATCAGTCCTTCCAATGAACACCCCGGATTGATCTCCTTTAGGATGGACTGTTTGGATCTCCTGGCAGTCCAAGGGACTCTCAAGAGTCTTCTCCAACACCACAGTTCAAAAGCATTAATTCTTTGGCGCTCAGCTTTCTTTACAGTCCAACTTTCACATCCATACATGACCACTGGAAAAACCATAGCCTTGACTAGACGGACCTTTGTTGACAAAGTAATGTCTCTGCTTTTTAATATGCTGTCTAGGTTGGGCATAACTTTGCTTCCAAGAAGTAAGCGTCTTTTAATTTCATGGCTACAATCACCATCTGCAGGGATTTTGGCACCCAGAAAAATAAAGTCAGCCACTGTTTCCACTGTTTCCCAATCTATTTGCCATGAAGTGATAGAACCAGAAGCCATGATCTTAGTTTTCAGAATGTTGAGCTTTAAGCCAGCCTTTTCACTCCCCTCTTTTATTTCATTAAGAGGTTCTTTAGTTCTTCTTCAATTTCTGCCATAAGGGTGGTATCATCTTCATATCTGAGGTTATTGATATTTCTCCAAGCAATCTGGATTCCAGTTTGTGCTTCATCCATCCCAGTGTTTCTCATGATGTACTCTGCATATAAGTTGAATAAGCAGGGTAACAATATACAGCCTTGATATACTCCTTTTCCTATTTGGAACCAGTCTGTTGTTCCACGTCCAGTTCTAAGTGTTGCTTCCTGACCTGCATACAGGTTTCTCAAGAGGCAGGTCAGGTGGGATGGTATTTCCATCTCTTTTAGAATTTTCCACCATTTATTGTGGTCCACACAGTCAAAGACTTTGGCATAGTCAATAAAGCAGAAATCGATGTTTTTCTGGAACTCTCTTGCTTTTTTGGTGATCCAAAAGATGTTGGCAATTTGATCCCTGGTTCCTCTGCCTTTTCTAAAACCAGCTTGAACATCTGAAAGTTCACGGTTCACACATTGCTGAAGCCTGGCTTGGAGAATTTTGAGTAAAGTAATTACTAGCGTGTGAGATGAGTGCAATTATACAGTAGTTTGATCATTCTTTGGCATTGCCTTTCTTTGGGATTGAACTGAAAACTGACCTTTTGCAGTCCCATGGCCACTGCTGAGTTTTCCAAATTTGCTGGCATATTGAGTGTAGCACTATCACAGCATCATCTTTCAGGATTTGAAATAGCTCAACTGGAATTCCATCACATCCACTAGCTTTGTTCATAGTGAGGCTCCCTAAAGCCCACTTGACTTCACATTCCAGGATGTCTGACTCTAGGTCAGTGACCACACTATCATGATTAACTGGGTCGTGAAGATCTTTTTTGTACAGTTCTTCTGTGTATTCTTGCCACATGTTCTTAATATCTTCTGCTTCTGTTAGGTCCATGCTATTTCTGTCCTTTATTGAGCCCATCTTTGCATGAAATATTCTCTTGGTATCTCTAATTTTCTTGAAGAGATCTCTAGTCTTTCCCATTCTATTGTTTTCCTCTATTTCTTTGCACTGTCACTGAGGAAGGCTTTCTTATCTCTCCTTGCTATTCTTTGAAACTCTGCATTCAAATGGGTATATCTTTCCTTTTCTCCTTTGCTTTTCACTTCTCTTCTATTCACAGCTATTTGTAAGGCCTCCTCAGACAGCCATTTTGGCTTTTTGCATTTCTTTTTCTTGGAAATGGTCTTTATTAAACTTTACTTATATCAAAATGCTAATTTTAAACCTTCCCAACATGTTGCTGGGGCTTCCCTTGTGGCTCAGCTGGTAAAGAATCTGCCTGCAATGTGGGAGACCTGGGTTTGACCCCTGTGTTGGGAAGATCCCCTGGAGAAGGGAAAGGCTACCCTGGAGAATTGGCCTGGAGAATTGGCCTGGAGAATTCCATGAACTGTATAGTCCACGGGCTTGCAAAAAGTCAGACATGACTGAGTGATTTTCAGTTCACTTCACTTCAGAGCAATATGAGTTATGATGTACTAGTAATGGCTGAATTACTTGTTTCAAGCTATTCATCTCACCAATAGGTGGAATCTCATTGAATCCCATGATGTAACTGTCAGTTATGATAAGGAGGTGGGCAATATTTTTTCCAGACTCAGAAAATTTGGGAGCAGTGTGAGAAATCAGGTCAGAGACTTATGAGAAAAAGATGAGCTGATTTTTAAAAGTCAGTCTTTGGGCTTCCTTCATGGCTCAGCTGGTAAAGAATCTGCAGGCAATGTGGTAGATCTAGGTTCAGTCCCTGGGTTGGGAAGATCCCCCAGAGAAGGGAAAGACTACCCACTCCAGTATCCTGGCCTGGAAATTCCATGGACTGTATAGTCCATGGGGTCGCAACGAGTCAGACATGACTGAGTGACTTTCACTTTAGCTTATAATCCCAAAGGAATACATTTTAGGGGAAAAACTGAGCCAAAAGTTGACCAGTCTCTCAAGCTATTGGTCTCTCTCCAATAATCTTGACCTCTGATGGGATAAAGACAAGGACTCCTAAACTAGTTGTCTAAAAAACAAACAAACAAGAAGCAAAAGAAGCCCAAAAGAGTGAATTCATGGGGAATAACACAACACTATTCAAAGTTTCTAGTAATTTTTATAATGTTTTATGTGTGATATCTGACATTTAATTATAACAAGCTTTCACAGAAGGGAATAAAATATCAGAGTACTAAGAATTCTTTTAAAAAAAGAAATAGATCGACATTATATCTAGATACTGCTGTTATTAGACAAAGATTTTTATAGTAACTGAAAATTATATTTTAAGATAATTAAATGATGATATTCAAATATTCAAGGGAATTCATAATAATTTTTAGAGCAAGTGGATATTACCAAACTAAATAATACAGTGACTGAAACTAAAAACTCAAAGAATGAGTATAATAAGATATTAGACAGAGATGAATGTCAGATAAAAATAGATTAAAAAAAATCAGGATCCCAACAAAGGGAAGAAAATGTTATAAAATGATATACATTACACGGTAAAAAGGTTTAATACAAGCAATTTCACTTACATAAGGAGAAAAGTGTGTTAAAATAATGTGAATATTTTCATGATTCTCCATGCTTAGGACTTTCTGAGTTAAGAAAATTGACATGCATTGGCATGCTTTATAACAAATGAGAAAGTCTCCTTTCTCCAGAACTATTTGCTTCTCACATTCTAAGGGTGGTACGCCTAGAGTCACATGTCAACAATCAGTTTTTAGCCATATGAATGAGTGACATGAAAACGACAGCCCTCTTTTCTCGGCTCACAGTTTCCCCACCTATTTTTCTTGCTGGTGGCGTGTGTGTGGAAGGCAAGCACAACAGTGAAAAAGTTGACTGAGAGATATGGCCTAAAGAGTTCAAGAGAAGACACTGTTGGAAGATGCAGTGTTCTAACTTTAGACTATAGAATTATAAATAGTTAATTGAACATGACCAGGAAAAGAGATATCTTTCACATTTTTCCTACATAACCTTGTGAAGAATTACATTTGGGGTCATCATTAACAAAATTCAGTAATAACAACATTTAAATTGGAAGCCAGAGTCCACACAAGTAGCATAATGGATGACACAATGGATGACTCAGCATCATAAGTAATTATGCAACTTGCTTTAAATAAATGGAATTAGAAAACTGCACAGATAAGAAAATCTGCATTGTTTCAAAATAAGCATAATTTGAAAAATCATAGGATAGTAAGTAATAACAGCCTTGATCTCTTTTTCTTATAGACATGAAATTTGATAATAAAGTAACTTAAACAAAAGCATAAATCCCTCCTGTCTTCTCATTATTTTAAATACTAGCTAATAAGTAACTAAACCTCATATGGTCTCATACATTTTTATTTATATAATTTAAATAGAATTGTTTATAAACACAAGAACCTTGCAAACATTATCACATATGATTTGTATACATCTGTGGTGACTCTGTAGGTTGGAGAATAAGTGTCCAGAACATCTTTCAAGGCTCCTGTACCATTTACAAAGTGATAAAAGTATTCATTTATACTCCTATGGGAACCACCCAAGGAAATACTAAACAAAAATATAGCTTAAAAAAATACAAGAAAGAAGCACAGACATATATTTTTCTTCCAGCTGTACTGAGATATAATTGACATATAAAGTTGTATAAATTCAAGGTGGATGATATAGTAATTTGATACATGTATGTATCAGGAAATGATTTGTTGTTTTGTTTAGTCACTAAGTCATGTCTGACTATTTTGCAACCTGGAGGACTGTAGTCTGCCAGGCTCCTCTGTCATGAGATTTTCCAGGCAAGAATACTGGAGTGGGTTGCCATTTCCTTTTCCAGAGGGTCTTCCTGACCCAGGGATCAAACCCACCTTTCCTATATTGGCAGGTGGGTTCCTTGCCACCTGAGCCACAAGGGAAGATCAGGGAATGATTACCATAGTAAATTTAGCTAATCCATTAATCTCCTCACAAGAACATAAACCTTAAATTGAAGGCCAAAAAGGAAGGAATAAAGACTATAGGAAAGGTGAAGTGAATTTCTTTTGTTTCCTAACCAAAGATAATCACAAGCTTAAATCTATATATAACAATAATTGCATTAACTGTGAATGAAATTACTCCATTAAAAGACATGCATTTGAAGCTCAATAAAAAGGGCAAAATCCAATCACAGATTCCTTGGAAAGGATGGGCCTTAAATGATTTCAGAGTATGCTACTCTGTTCTACCCATGTTCACTTTCCAGGCCTTCACACCCATTCAAAACTGCTAGGAAGATAGATCCACAGCTTCATCTTGCATCGGGATTTACTGTATCCTTGAATGAAGGGAGTGACCTCTTCCATGTTTATGCCAACTCTTTCCCAGAGATGTCCCTTGGCCTCCTTAACTTGGGCAACTTGAGTCATCCTGGCCCCAAAGCTCCTTGCAGGATCATTAAAGGTCTCGGTTGCCACCATGTTGTTAATTTCTCCCAGTGCAGTGGTAAAGAAGCCAGTTGCCAATTCAGGAGACACAAGAGACATGGGTTCAACCCTTGGGTCAGGAAGATCCTCTGGCAAAGGAAACAATAACCTACTCCAGTATTCTTGCCTGGATAACCCCATGTACAGAGGAGCCTGGCAGTCTATAGTCCACGGGGTAGCAAGGAGTTGGACACAACTGAGCAACTGAGCATGTAGGCTTGTCAATCTGGTCTTAATCACTTCTTTATTGGCATACATTTTGAGTGTAAAGTCCCTATAAGCCTGGATGTAACTACATCTCAGTCTGTCTCCAGGCTCCACACTAATAATAAGAAAGAAGAGTTGAGAGTAAAAGAAAAATGTCACATGGCAAATTATACAGCGTAGATGTTAACACAAAGGAAGTTGAGTGAGCTACATTGAACAAAGACATCTTTGGGGCAAACCAGAGATTAAAAAAAAAGAGGTTTTATAATTATAGAAGTCAATCAAACAAGAGGATATAAATATCTAAAATATATATGATTTAAATACATTTAAATATTTAATTTAAATGTATTAATACTATTGATTTAAATTAATATTGATACATGCATATAAATTAAAAAAATGTATCCTGCAAATAGATAAAATGAAATTTGATAGAACTAAAGAGGAAAAAAATCTATAATTGTAGTGGAGGATTAAACAAAACTCTTTCAGTAAACTATAAAAAACAAGAATATAAAAAATTTGATCTGCACAACTAAAATGGATCTATTTGACACATTAATAGAACTTTATACCCAACAACTGAAAAGTACATATGTCTTTCAAGTTTAGATAAAACTAGGACCAAAAAATGATTATATAGAGACAGAGTGGGATTTGAAACAAATTTCAAAGGACTGGAATTATTCAAAGTAGTTGTTTAACTGTGCATTCTGTACAGTTTGGTTTAAAACTAAAAGTGTAGGTAATTCACCACCTTATCAGAAAAAAGGAGAAAACAATGTGATTACCTTAATATATGAAAAAATATACTGGAATTTAAAGCTCTCAATAAATCGTAGTTACAATGGTTCTGATGAGGTGACTTGCATAAAATGAGATATATAGAAAAGAGTGCATGAAGGTCCTACAATATTATGCTATCAATTTGGTAGGAATATAAGCAGGTGCTAAAATATCTCAAGAAGATATGGCAGAGTGTGATGAGTCTTTTAAAATAAACATGGATCAGAGGAGCAGAATTTGGGAATCATTAAGTAAGGCAGGCAGAAGGTAATGAGGGCATGCATGAGATCTATATGGCAGGAATACTTGTCACTCTCACTCAACACAATCAATACTTTCTGTCTGTAAAGTGAAATGCCCTTAAAGTATTCCCAAGTTCTAGGAAGCATTGGTAAATACAATCAATTCCCTGATCAAACAATTGAGAATCACTATTTTGACTTACATGAATTGTTTAAAAATGGAATAATTTTATAGTTCTTTAAAATGTTAAGAATTGATTCAAATTTGGATTTTTTAAGACTGAAAGTTTAAATAATACTATAACTAACCTATGTGTACTATGTGTAATCTTCTTAATTTTGTTCACCAGTTTATATTACTCCATCCATTCAAAAGAGAAAACTTTTTTCCTCATGAATTTGTATCATTCCAATCCATAATTTTGAAGCAAAAACTGATAGAGTTATAAGTATAAATGTACCAATTCTCTGTTGCTGTCTTTGTTCAGCCCCTAAGTCATGTCTGACTCTTTGCAACCTCATGGACTCCAGCACTCCAGGCTCCCCTGTCCTTCACTATCTCCCAGAATTTGCTCAAACTCATGTCTCTTGAGTGAGTAATACGATCCAATCATCTCATCCTCTGTTACCCCCTTCTCCTCCTGCCTCAATCTTTCCCAGCATCAGGGTCTTTTCCAATGAGTTGGCTCTTCACATCAGGTGGCCAAAGTACTAGAGCTTTAGCTTCAGCATCAGCCCTTCCAATGAATATTCCAGGTTGATTTCCTTTAGGTCTGACTGGTTCTATCTCCTTGAAGTCCAAGGGACTCTTAAGAGTCTTCTTCAGCACCACAGTCAGAAAGCATCAATTAATTCTTCAGTGCTCAGCTTTCTTTATGGTCCATCTCTCACATCCTTTGTAGTAATTCTCTTTTCTCTCCTAATGTAGTTATTTCTTTCTAGTCACCTTCCTATAAGTTCACTCACTGCACTTTTCTACCTTAATTCAGTTTCTCATCTTGTTTTTCAAACTTTTCAAATATTTTTGTTTTGTTGACTATATTTTATCAATTTCTTCACTAGTATTAACATTTTTGTCTTCAAGTTTCCTTTAATTTTTAATATCTGCTTCTAAATGTAAACATTTTTATCTCTAAATACAAAGTGTGCTCTCTTGGTGTTTAATTCTAAGTCTTTTTTCCCCCTCAATGTGTGTCTTTTTTTTTTTTTTTTTCCAACTGGTTTTATGACATGTAACACAAATTTAGAAAAGCATATGTCAAGAAATGAAAAGTTCAGTTCATTTATCAAGTGAACACCTAAGCAACCACAACACAAGTCAGGCTAGAACATTACATCCCAAAAGTCTCCTTTTTCCTTCCCAGATATTAACTCTTTCCAACTTCTAGGTAACCATTTCCTTGTTCAGGTGTCACTTGTCTTTCTGTATTATCTTACCACCTAATCCTGTATTCTGTTTGCTTCTTTCACTCTGGATTGTGTTGTAGGATTAGTCATGTTGATGTATATAGCTTTAGTTCATTTTCAACTGCATGTGGCCCCATTAGATCCATTCAACACAATTGTCTACATTCTCTCTACCATTGATCTGTTGTTTCCAGAACTGATATATCACAATAATGCCCCGAAGACATTCTTTAAAATGTCTTTTGTTCACATGTATGTGAATTTTTTTGGATATATACCCAACGGTGAAATTATAGCATCATAAAGAATGTACGTCTTCAAAAAATCATACTAATAATATTAATACAATACTAATAGTAGCAAATCTTTGCAGCCAAAGATGGAGAAGCTCTATATAGTCAGCAAAAATAAGACCAGGAGCTGACTATGGCTCAGATCCTGAACTCATTATTGCCAAATTCAGACTTAAATTTAAGAAAGTGGGGAAAACCACTAGACCATTCAGGTATGACCTAAATCAAATCCCTTATGACTATACAGTGGAAGTGAGAAATAGGTTTAAGGGACTAGATCTGATAGACAGAGTGCCTGATGAACTATGGATGGAGGTTTTTGACATTGTACAGGAGACAGGGATCAAGACTATCCTCAAGAAAAAGAATGCAAAAAAGCAAAATGGCTGTCTGAGAAGGCTTTACAAATAGCTGTGAAAGAAGAGAAGCAAAAAGCAAAGGACAAAAGGAAAGATATACCCATTTGAATGCAGAGTTCCAAAGAAGAGCAAGGAGAGATAAGAAAGCTTTCCTCAGTGATCAGTACAAAGAAATAGAAGGAAACAATAGAATGGGAAAGACTAGAGATCTCTTCAAGAAAATTAGAGATACCAGGGGAACATTTAATGCAAAGATGGGCTCAATAAAGGACAGAAATGGTATGGACCTAGCAGAAGTTGAAGATATTAAGAACATGTGGCAAGAATACCCAGAAGAACTGTGCAAAAAAGATCTTCAAGACCCAGATAATCACGATGGTGTGATCACTGACCTAGAACCAGACATCCTGGAATGTGAAGTCAAGTGGGCCTTAGAAAGCATCACTATGAACAAAGCTAGTGGAGGTGATGGAATTCCACTTGAGCTATTTCAAATCCTAAAAGATGATGCTGTGAAAGTGCTGCACTTAATATGCCAGCAAATTTGGAAAACTCAGCAGTGGCCATGGGACTGCAAAAGTCAGTTTTCATTCCAATCCCAAAGAAAGGCAGTGCCAAAGAATGCTCAAACTACCACACAATTGCACTCATCTTATGTGCTAGTAAAGTAATGTTCAAAATTCTCCAAGCCAGGCTTCAGCAATATGTGAACAGTGAACTTCCAGATGTTCAAGCTGGTTTTAGAAAAGGCAGAGGAACCAGAGATCAAATTTTCAATATCCGCTGGATCACCAAAAAAGCAAGAGAGTTCCAGAAAAACATCTATTTCTGCCTTATTGACTATGCCAAAGTCTTTGACTGTGTGGATCACAATAAATTGTGGAAAAGTCTGAAAGAGATGGGAATACCATCCCACCTAACCTGCCTCTTGAAAAATCTGTTTCCAGGTCAGGAAGCAACAGTTAGAACTCTACATGGAACAACAGACTGGTTCCAAATAGGAAAAAGAGTACGTTAAGGCTGTATATTGTCACCCTGCTTATTTAACTTATATGCAGAGTACAACATGCGAAATTCTGGGCTGGATGAAGCACAAGCTGGAATCAAGATTGCCAGGAGAAATATCAATAACCTCAGATATGCAGATGACACCACCCTTACGGCAGAAAGTGAAGAAGAACTAGAGAGCCTCTTGATAAATGTGAAAGAGGGGAGTGAAAAAGTTGGCCTAAAAGCTCAACATTCAGAAAACTAAGATCATGGCATCCGGTGCCATCACTTTATGCCAAATAGGTGAGGAAACAGTGGAGACAGTGGCAGACCTTATTTTTGGGGGGCTTCAAATTACTGCAGCTCGTGACTGAATCCATGAAATTAAAAGATGCTTACTCCTTGGAAGTAAATTTATGACCAACCTAGACAGCATATTAAAAAGCAGAGACATTACTTTGCCAGCAAAGGTCCATCTAGTGAAGGCTATGTACGTGAGATTTGGACTATAAAGAAAGGTGAGCGCCGAAGAATTGATGCTTTTGAACTGTGGTGTTGGAGAAGACTCTTGAGAGTCCCTTGGACTGCAAGGAGATCCAACCAATCCATCCTAAAGGAGATCAGTCCTGGATGTTTATTAGAACTGATGCTGAAGCTGAAACTCCAAATCTGACTCCAAGAACTGACTCATTTGAAAAGTCCCTGATTCTGGGAAAGACTGAAGGCGGGAGGAGAAGGGGACAACAGAGGATGAGATGGTTGGATGCCATCACTGACTCAATGGACATGAGTCTGAGTAAACTCTGGGAGTTGGTGATGGACAGGGAGGCCTGGTGTGCTGCAGTCCATGGGTCGCAAAGAGTCAGGCATAACTGGGTGACTGAACTGAACTGAACTGGATAGCAGTAAGATCCCATGAATTCATGCTCAGTCATGTCTGAGTCTTTGTGACCCTATGGGTTGTAATCCACCAGTCTACTCTGTCCACGGAATTTTTCAAGCAAGAATGCTGGAGTGATTTGCCATTCCCTTCTCTAAGGGATCTTCTCCACCCAAGGACTGAACCCATGTCTCTTGCGTCTCCTGCACTGGCAGTCAGATTCTTTCCCACTGAACCACCTGGGAAACCAATAGTAGTAATATAATCATAATACAAATAAACAACAGTAATTTTTTCTGTTTTTCTTTAAAAATAATTTACACTCCCTACAGAAGGTTATGAGAGTACTTCTTTTTCCACATTCTTTCAATCCACTGATATTATTAAATTTGGGGTCAGTTTTATTTCTGCCCTTCTATAGGGGAAGTAGAGTTATATTCTCATGGTTTTAATGCTTATTTTCCAAAACCTTTAAACTATCTTTTCATATGTTTATTGATTATTTGTATATCTTTATTTGTGAAATGCTGTTCAGTTGTCTTCTGCATGTTTTTATTGGGTTGCCTTTCTTTTTCTTAGTGATTTGAAGGATTTACTTACATATTGTGGATGCAATCTTTGCCAATTATGTGAGTTACAAATATTTTCTTTCAGCAAGCGTTTGCTTGTTTTCTGAATTAATGTTTCTTCAGCAGAAATATTATAATATAGCCAAACTTTATCAATATTTAGTTTCTTAAATTTTTAAGATTTAAGATTTTTAAGGCCTGTTTAAGAAATATTTTTCTATACAGAAGTCTTTAAAAATTCTCTTACCTATGACAGCTTTTGTTTTTCACCTTACCTATCAGATCTACAATCCATTAGAATTGGTTTCTATACAAGCTGTGGATATATATTTATCTACATGAATATCAATTATTCCCAGAACCATTTATTAAAAACATGGTTTCTTTCTCCATGCTCTCTGGGGTCATAGTTTTCATAAGTTAAATGCCCATATACATACTTGTATCTCTCTGGGTCATCATTCTGTTCCATTGGTTTAGTTGCCTGTTTCTGCACAAATATCACACTATTTTAATTATAATAGTTTTACTATTAACTTTAATATCTGGAGGGAAAGTTTTCCCATTTTGTTGTTCTTCAGAATTACCTGGGATATTTTTTGCCATATGCATTTCCATATGATTTTTAGAATCAATTTGGCAAATCAACAACCTACCACAGTAGAGTTTTTTTTTTCCATTTATTTTTATTAGTTGGAGGCTAATTACTTTACAATATTGTAGTGGTTTTTGTCATACACTGACATGAATCAGCCATGGATTTACATGTATTCCCCATCCTGATCCCCCTTCCCACCTCCCTCTCTACCCGATCCCTCTGGGTCTTCCCAGTGCACCAGCCCCTAGCACTTGTCTCATGCATCCAACCTGGGCTGGTGATCTGTTTCACCCTTGATAATATACATGTTTCGATGCTGTTCTCTCTAAACATCCAGCCTCTCCTTCTCCCACAGAGTCCAAAGGTCTGTTCTGTATATCTGTGTCTCTTTTTCTGTTTTGCATGTAAGGTTATCGTTACCATCTTTCTAAATTCCATATATATGTGTTAGTATACTGTATTGGTCTTCATCTTTCTGGCTTACTTCACTCTGTATAATGGGCTCCAGTTTCATCCACCTCATTAGAACTGATTCAAATGAATTCTTTTTAATGGCTGAGTAATATACAGTAGAGTTTTGATTGGGTAAATCTGGTAGAATGTGGGTAAAATGACATTATAATATTGAGACTTCTGATATGTTAATATGATATTTTCCTTCATGTAAATAGGAATTTTTTTTTGAGGAGGTAGGGACTAAGATGGAATAATTGATCTTACATCCAACCAACTTGCTTATATTGCTGTTTTATTTTAATAATTATCCATAGATACTTATGGTTAGTTGACATATATCATGACAATGTCTACAATAGTATAACATTTTTATTTTATTTTCTCACTACTTAGAAATTAGTTTTTTTCCCCCTTCTTTTAATGGACTACCTAAGCAATATTTATGTATTAGGCACTTCATATCCTTCAAGTACTATGACTGAGACAAAAAAAATCACCTATAAAAGCCAAGTCTGTCTCTTCCACTTCCCTTCTCCACATAATACAGTTTTCATTTACAATATTTAAAGCACGTACCATTCATATTTAGGTAAACTATGCTAACTTGAAACAAGGAGACTTTCAGATATTTCTCCTGCAAAGTATGGGTCTATTCAGGATCAACAGAGAATTGCTTTCTATGTTCTGCACCATGGCAAGCTTAGTGCAAAATTTCTACTACTCAAGAAAGTCTAGTGCAACTTCCTACTATTCTTTATTATAGAGAGGAAAATATATTTAGGAGGGTCACAGTAAGCAGAGTCCCTGGCTTTTCATTGGCTGAGTCCTTACCAGGAAAGAAGAGGATTTTTCTTCTTCCTGCTGGGCTCTGCTATCATCAGAGATTATGACAGCTCCCCCTCTGGTCTCCCAAGTCTAATTAATTGAGTTTCTTTTTATTAATTTTTTTTTTACAACCACCACCACCTCACATTTTATGCTTCTACTTCTTTTTTTTTTTTTTTTTTTTGGTTCATGCCCTAAATACCTAACACCTTATTTGTTCCTTCAGTTCAGTCGCTCAGTCGTGTCTGACTCTTTGCGACCCCATGAATCGCAGCACACCAGGCCTCCCTGTCCATCACCAACTCCCGGAGTTTACTCAAACTCATGCCCATCGAGTCAATAATGCCATCCAGCTTTCTCATCCTCTGTCGTCCCCTTCTCCTCCTGCCCCCAATCCTTGCCCTCATCAGGGTCTTTTCCAATGAATTAACTCTTTTGCATGAGGTGGCCAAAGTATTGGAGTTTCAGCTTCAGCATCAGTCCTTCCAATGAACACCCAGGACTGATCTCTTTTAGGATGGACTGGTTGGATCTCCTTGCAGTCCAAGGGACTCTCAAGAGTCTTCTCCAACACCACAGTCAAAACCATCAATTCTTCGGCACTCAAATTTCTTCACAGTCCAACTCTCACATCCATACATGACTACTGGAAAAATCATAGACTTGACTAGACGGACCTTTGTTGACAAAATAATGTCTCTGCTTTTTAATATGTTATCTAGGTTGGTCATAACTTTCCTTCCAAGGAGTAAGCATCTTTTAATTTCATGGCTGCAGTCACCATCTGTAGTGATTTTGGAGCCCCAAAAAATGAAGTCAGCCACTGTTTCCACTGTTTCCCCATCTATTTCCCATGAAGTGACAGGACCAGATGCCATGATCTTAGTTTTCTGAATGTTGAGCTTTAAGCCAACTTTTTCACTCTCTTTCACTTTCATCAGGAAGCTTTTTAATTCCTCTTCACTTTCTGCCATAAGGGTAGTGTCATCTGCACATCTGATACCCCATGTCCAAGGTAAGAGAAACCCAAGTAAGACAGTAGGTGTTGTGAGAGGGCATCAGAGGGCAGACACACTGAAACCATAACCACAGAAATCTAGCCCATCTGATCACAGGACCACAGTCGTGTCTAACTCAATGAAACTAAGCCATGCCGTGTGGGGCCACCCAAGATGGTCAGGTCATGGTGGAGAGGTCTGACAGAATGTGGTCTACTGGAGAAGGTAACGGCAAACCACTTCAGTATTCTTGCCTTGAGAACCCCATGAACAGTATGAAAAGGCAAAATGATATATTGAAAGAGGAACTCCCCAGGTCGGTAGGTACCCAATATGCTACTGGAGATCAGTGGAGAAATTTGTTCCTTAATGATGCTCTATTTACCTTTCAAAAACAACACACACACAAAAGTTGTTCCTTAATATTAATAAACATTTGTTAAGAATTTTCGTAACAGTGTCTCTTTTTAAAACTGTAACTGTTTGAGTTCCACAAGTATATTAGTCTGTGTTCAGACATATTCTCTGTCACATAAAATACACACTGGTGAAAAAACTTTTGTTATTCCACACGTATTTATAGTGTATCCTCATAAAATGCAAAATTTTGAGAGATGAATAATGAAACTAATAAAGAGTTCCTACAGATGTGGAAAATTATTATACCATAATGTTTAACATCAAAAGCAGATATAAAATTTAATGTACAATAGAATATCCATCATCTTAAAAACTATATCATAAAGACTGGAGAAAACACATTAAACTACTGAATGTGGTCATCTGTGAATTTGGGGATTATAGATGCTGGTCATTTATTTAAAATATTTTTCTCTGTCCTATTCTTATCATGACCATATATTACAAAATGTTTTATTAAATATAAATTGTTATTTCTCCCAAAGTGCAAAGGACTGTCTCCCCCTCCCCTTTTTTTCTAATTAGGGAATTTATTTTAGGTTGGAAATAGACTAATTAGCGATGTATTTATAATTTTTCCTGTATATCTAAGTTCAACTTAAGTTTTTATTTATATTCTGGGAATTTTCCTCTTAAGATAATATTCCACGGTATAACAGTTTTATTTATATTTTTGTTAGTTCAATTTTCCTCTACTGAATTAGCTTTTACTTCCTTGAAGGGTGAACTTGAACAATAGTATTAATTTACTATTAAAATATTGAGTGTTTATTATGTGCTAGTCACAGAATTCATTAAATATTTTATGTGTACAATCATGCTGTATTTCAAAATTTTCATATGAGCTAGAGACTACTTTTAATCACCATTTTCAAGTGAAGAACTTCTTCCTACAGTTGCTCAGTTGTATCCGACTCTCTGTGACCCATGGACTGTATCCCACCAGGCTCCTCTGTCCAGGCGAGAATTCTTCTCCAGGCAAGAATACTGAAGCATGTTGCCATTTCCTTCTCCAGGGGATCTTCCCAACCCAGGAATCGAACCTGGGTATTCTGTTCTTTAAGCAGATTCTTTACCATCTGAATCACCAGGGAAGCCAATTGAGATTAAAAGAGTAGGTGCCTTCTCCATAATCACTCATTAGTAAGTGAAAGAGCATAATCACATATGATAATTTACATGTTTCGAGGCAGAGACTGAGGGAGAACAGGTCTTCCCAAGGGGCACGGAGCACGGGGTCTTTGGTGGCTTGGAAGGCCCTTGCGCTTTGTGACCAGCACTTCAGGTCCCCACCCCAGCTCAGCTTCCATGGACTTCCAGGCAGCTTCCCTCAAGCTCTCTGACCCCCAGTTTCCTCAGCTGTAAAATGGGCCAACAAGTCCAGCTTGCAAGGAAGCAGTGAGGATTAGGTGCAGATCATGTAAAATGCTTGGCCTTGAGCCTTTTCATGTAGCGTGTGTGCATGCTATAGTTGTGTCCAATTCTTTGCAATCCCATGGACTGTAGCCCACCAGGCTCCTCCGTCCATGGGGTTCTCCAGGCATGGATGCTGGAGTGAGCTGCCATGCCCTCCTCCAGGGAATATTCCTGACCCAGGGATCTAACCCATGTTTCCTTCTCTGCAGGCATATACTTCACCTCTGAGTCACCAGGGAAGCCCTTTTTCATATAGAACTGCTCTTCACTTCTCTAAACCTTGCTTTCTATATCTGAAAATGTGAATGGACAATCATTATCTCAGGGAGTACTTGTCCAAACCAAACATAAGCTCTTCTGTGTAGAATACCTGCCATGGCATGGTACCACGTGATACTATGGGGACCGAGCATGGGATTCAAGTCCCAGCACTGCCTCTTACCTGGTGGCTCAGTTGGTGAAGAGTCTGCCTGCAGTTCGGGAGACCCGGGTTCAGTCCCTGGGTCAGGAATATCCCCTGGAGAAGGGAATGGCTACCCACTCCAGTATTCTTACCTGGAGAATCCCCATGGGTGGATGAGCCTGGTGGGCTACAGCCCACAGGGTCATAAAGAGTTGGACATGACTGAATGACTAACACACTGCCTCTTACCAGCTCTGTGACCTTGGGCAGGTTGCTTAACTTCTCTGTGTTTGACTCTCTTATTTGGAAAGTGGGCCAATAATTGCACCCAAATCATAAGTTTGATTTGAGAATCAATGGAGAAAGGCTTGATTTAAAAATAAATAAAAGGTTTTTTGTTTTTTTTTTTTTTAAAAAGAGCGTAATCAAACACAAGTTTGTGTGGCTCCAGTAATCAAATTCCAAAACAGTCAACCATATGATCTCCTTTATATGCTCTGTGTCTCTTCACTGTGCCTTTTACTCAGCCCTGCATATACTAGTTAATACTTAGTTAATACATGTGTGATGCTTGATGTATATAGTCCAAAATGTTACTTAAAAGTAAAATGATGAACAAATGTTGACTTATACTCCTATGTCTTTGTTCCATATAACTTAATACAGTATAAAATATTCCAGAAATGATCTCAGTCTACAGAGGAAATTGTATGCCTCACTTTCTTGCTTGTATGTGACATTGGACAGAATGTGTTTTTAGTTTATGAATCAGGACACCACTAAACATGCTTATGTTGTTTTCCATCTTAAGTTTACTTTCATCCTCTGCTCAAACAAGTTAGTCTCCCTAAAGCTTGATTAAATCCCTATTTTCTACAATAGCAACCAAAAAAAAAAGAATGACAAAATAAGATACCAACAAAGAAGAAAATAAATAATGCTGTAGGTACTCTACACACTCCACTATTCAAATTTTAACTCATGCACAAATGACAGATTTACTAGTCATGAGTAATGAGAGGACTAAAATTCTCACTTAAACCCAATAGGCAGTGTTTTTCTGTGTAAATATATGGACTCATGTAATTTCAAATTTTTCTGTAGGCTTCCTCTGAGCTTTCACTTTTCCATAAGGTAAAACTATAGTCTTTTCACTTTTATGCACAAAAGTGTACTGAAATATTTTTACCAGTAAAGACAAAGTATTTATGGGCTTTCCTGGTGGCTTAGATGATTAAGAATCTCCCTCAATGCCGGGGACCTGGGTTTGACCCCTGGGTTGGGAAGAGCCCCTGGAGAAAAGAATGGCTACCCACTCCAGTATTCTTGCCTGGAGAATTCCATGGACAGAGGAGTCTGGTGGGCCACTGCCCCCGCGGTCACAAAGAATTAGACATGACTGAGCAATTAACACACTCATGGCATTGAAATGAACTAATAACTTAGTTATCTTTTGTTACCTACAATTAAGGCAGAGCTGTGGTAAGTCATAGATGACATTATCCATGCGTATTTTTTAATGAAAAGAAGTTCTGGAAGTTGCAGTGAGAAATTGGAATTCAGTGTGGTGGAAAAGCAGCCATGAATGTGTATGCCAAGCAACCTAGTGGGTAACAAGGAAGTTGAGGTAATATACACTAAATGAAGCCATGCATGTGTTACGTCACACGTGAGGTAAGTCATAGGTAAAGGAAACACTGTGGACACACTGCTGGCTTCTTCTGTGCCTGAAGTCGAATGTCCATGAGTTTATATACTCCAGGAACTAATTTTCTGGCCAATCTCCTTTTCCATGAGGGATAGCTTCCTCAGTTACCTCATGCTGAAATTGAGGGTGGGAGGAGAAGGGGATAACAGAGGATGAAATGGTTGGATAGCATCACCAACTCAATGGACATAAGTTTGAGTAAACTCCACGAGTTGGTGATGGACAGGGAAGCCTGGCGTGCTGCAGTCCATGGGGTCGCAAAGAGTCGGACACGACTGAGCGACTGAACTGAATTGAACTGAAAGGGTTGCATAAATATTAAGCATATGTTTTAGTTTTCAAGTGCTCAATTTTCTCGGATTTCTAGACATAGTGGAAGGCAGCGTCACTGACTATGAAATTCAATACAAAAACGCTATTAAATTCAATGGCTTTATGATAGGGGTTAATTTTTTGTATTAATATCCAATTTTTAAAAGTTATCCTTGTCTAAAGCAGAAAGCTGTTAAGCGAGAATGTACTTTAAAGGTAATAAGCAAGTGGAATAAAGATGCCATCTTTCTATCTAGAATGATTTTTGAGTGATGTACTGCCTGCTTAAAATTCATAATCCATGATCTTGGCTTCTGAACTGAAGATGGAGAAATACTACTATTTTCATTTTTCTCTAAATTTTCACTCTTACTGCAAAAGTTTCACTTGACTGTGTACTCTGGGTGTCAAATGATCTCATCTGAAATGGTACAAGCTTATATAAAGTATATTCATGGAGCAGAATGGGGTAAAAGCTAAAGAAATTTTATTGCGAGTGACTACAGTAAGTTACTCTTTCTTAATATATCAGTTGACATTTTGTGTGCAGAATTCATGCATTTCTAATAGTTCCTATAAAATGTCAGCCTGTTCAGGAACAGTAAGCTGCCAGAGAACAGTCTCCTGCTGCCCATCCAGGGGCCCAGTACTGCCCCTCTGCCAGGCCGTGGCCCCAGTGATGTATCACACACAACTTCTCTGAATAAGAGCAAAGTTACTCTAAATGCCATCCACAATTCTGCCCTCCACCCTTTCCCCCCAAAACTGAACTCGAAGGTCTATTTTTTTTCAAAACCTCTGTACTATAGCAACAAAGTAAAAAAGAAGTTAAATTCTGAATTATATTATTTGAATTGACTGAGACTTTTAAATTTGCAATTGAATAAATCCATTTCATTATCAATCAAAGCAACTCACTTGTCTGTGAAATTTTCTTTCTTCTCTCCCTCACGTCCCAATCCCCGATGCACACACAACTGCTCCTTAAACTGTAAAAGCTTTCCACAGGAAGAAAAATTGAAACCATGTAAAAACATGAAATTTGTTTTCAAAGAACAAATACGATGGTAAGCATTTATTTTAAACCTCAATTTTTATGTAGTTAAATCTTAACATCCCTAGGAAAGTCTTCCAGTTTCCCAGACTAGCCCTAGCCATTCTGATCTTTGAATTGTACCATGGAATATTGCTAAAGGATAGAGATTCAAGAGCCATACTTGAACAAGAGCCTCAGTTAAATCCCAGTTCTATATCTTGTAAGTTAAATCACTTTGGCACATCATATAACACCTCTGTGCTTTAATTTCCCTATCTGAAAAATGTAAATGATAAGGTTACCTACTATTCATGGATTGGTTTTGAATATTAAATGAATTTATAGATGTGAAGTACATTAAACAGTGTCTGGTTCATAGATAACATAAATCTATGCTATTATTGGTATCATCTGTGATTTCTCACTCGACTGTTGTATTATTATCTGAACTTATCATTTTGTGCTTTGCACAGGCTCTATTGATGGCTATTTAGTTACAGATACTAGAAAGAGAGGAACAACAACTCAGTCTTGGATTTTGGATCACTTACAGTATTGATATAAATTCAAGCATGCTAGGTTTTACCTTGAGAAAAAAAAAGACTACAACTGTGTTATTTAATCATATACACATGCCAAATTAGATAATTCACTGGTTTAGCTGATGTATATGACAGTTTGTATAAAGATGTTTTAAAACCATGATTAGAACACAAAGACAGAAGAGACAGAAATTTAACAGATGAAAATTGTGAAGCCATTTTAGCAATCTAGCGCATGAGAACTAAATGTAGTTTTACACACTTAGGCATTTAACATAGAAGGAAAGAATAGTAGCTTCTATCTTTGTATTATTTTTTTAAAAAGAATGCCAATTTTTGACAGATATACAAAGTTGTTACTTCTTCCCTTCTTGTATTCTGAGGGAAAATCTATCATATGGAGAAAAAAAATTAGTGATAAAACCACAAATTATTTGACTTGAGGTGAATTATTTATTACATGTTTACATATTAGATTTCAATAAAAGGTCAGAGAATAGTATGGTTTTGTTGCTTAGTGTGCATTTTCTACGGACTTTAAAGTGTATATATTTGGTATTTTACCCTTTGCTAAGATCTGACTTGATTTAGGTCAGAACTTTGATAACACAGAAAAAAAAAAAAAGACCATAAATGTTCCCACTTGAACATCAATTTTCTCAAGCATGAATTTGGCAAGATCTGAATAACAACTAATGTAAGATTCAGCTCTTTGGCAAGTGTCTACTATAGTCATTCCATGGTGTCATATGAAGAATTCAGTTTCTGATGTGATGGCAGAGTAGATGTTCTGTAGTAAATGTTGCAGCACCTGTACTGATGGCAGATGGTTGCCACTGAATAGACTTTGAGTACTTTTCCTTCAAAACAATGCAAATCAAAGTAAGTACCTCATACATAACATGCTTTAAAAATTAATCAAAAAAAAAAAAACCCAACAAAACAGAACTCTGGAGTGAGAAAACCAAGATTCTCAATAAAATAACAACAAAATAGGCTTCAGAGAGAAAACCATGCTTCTCAAAGGGCTATGTACAAACAAATTTGAATAAGCTTGAAGCACCAAAGGTTCAGCTTCTTGATCTGTGTAACATGTTTGGGAAAGAATACGTGAGTAACCTTGTTTCACCTCAATTTCTGGTTCAATAATTGACACCATAAATCCTAAGAAAAGCCAGTTATTTTCCCTTGTCCCAAATTTCCTGTTATTTATTTTGAAAGATCCAAGTATTGCTTTTTAGAAAGTAAAGTTAGTAAGATTATCATACAGGATATACTGATAATAGTATTTTTTTCTGGTGCATCCATTGTTTATGTAAATAAGAAGAGGCTCCAGTGCTGGGAACTTGAAGAGATGATGCTCAGTTGAAAGAAGTAAAAAGTTGATTTGCAGGCCACCATGATTTATGCAGACGCTTGAGAACTAAACTGCCAATATTCCTGTGCCACTTGGTTTCCAAAAATAGAAAAAATCAGCAGACAGAGATAATCTTGAAATGCCATCATGAGTAACAGAACCAACTCTTTTGTGCAAAAGCAGAATGGGTTCATAGTTGTCCAGAGTAAATAAGAGCATATTTAATCAGAATTGACCTCACAGCTATAATTAAACCCAGACATAGTGGCTGATGGGCAGTCAGTATACACCAGAAAAAAGAGAAATGCAACATTAGTTGAAGCACTCACAAAACATTCCCTGATAATGCAACTAAATGTTTTATTTGTTGATTGAAATATAAATTTCTGAAGGTGTGAGTCTTGGTTAGCAAGAACAATGGACATTGCACTTGGTAGCAGATCCAAGAAAAAGCCTTGCTCTGCATTTTCAAGGTATATATTCTTACCCCATGGCCTGTTTACTGAAAAGTAGTTAACGTACCAACTTGTTTTGTTTAACCCTCTGTCATCCTCTCCATTTGTTAGGAATGATATCCAAGCTGGGTAATGAATGTTTACTCTCTAAAGATCCTACAGATAACCAAAGCAGGGGCATGATATCCACTCATGAACATGACAGAAAGCATGTGCTACTCTGTTGTTGACCATAAAGGTCATACCTGTCCAGATGTCTTTTTATACAGGGTTCAGGGTTTTGGCCGAGAAGGCAATGGCAACCCACTCCAGTACTCTTGCCTGGAAAATCCCATGGACGGAGGAGCCTGGTAGGCTGCAGTCCATGGGGTTGCAAAGAGTCAGACACGACTAAGTGACTTAACTTTCAATTTTCACTTTTATGCATTGGAGAAGGAAATAGCAACCCAGTCCAGTGTTCTTGCCTGGAGAATCCCAAGGATGGCGGAGCCTCGTGGGCTGCCGTCTATGGGGTCACACAGAGTCGGACATGACTGAAGCGACTTAGCAGCAGCAGCAGCAGCAGGAGGATTTTGGCTTTCTGAAAACCCTGGAACTGGCAAGAATCATATAGCTCCTGAAATAGCACACGATCAATGTCACACTGAAAAGAACTTTGTCCTGAGAGCACGTTGTTCAGTCCAGTTCAGTTCAGTCACTCAGTCGTGTCTGACTCTTTGTGACCCCATGGACTGCAGCATGCCGGGCTTCCCCGTCCATCATCAATTCATGGAGCTTGCTCAAACTCATGTCCCTCAAGCCAGTGAAGTCATCCAACCATCTTATCCTCTGTTTGGGTCAACATGAACCATAGTCTAGCTTTAGGTTTCTACAAACCTGAAATTCAAAGTCTGAGTTTAAACAGATCCTAGTTTGCTATTAGGCTGATATTGAATAACTTATTGAGGAGGAAGGAAAAAAATATGCAACAGGTTTATTTATTCAAAGATGACAGCATATGTTTCAACCATCTAGAGAACTCACGTATTCTATTAAGAGCAATCTCTTTCCAGAGCAAAAGTTTGGAAATAAAATTTATGAGTCAGAGGGTTTCTGAGAAAGCAGGAAATTAGAACAAGGAAGAGACCAAGTTGAATTCTCCTTAGTATCCCTCAGTGCCTAACACATTAAGAAAAAAATACAGATATAAGGCTTTAGTAAAGATATAGGTTGCAATACTTGACCAGAAAGTAAACACAATGTATATGTATTGTGATTGCAGAACAATTATAGAGATGCTATTTACTTATATTATAGTGAGTAGAGTCTAAGATTATATACCAGAAACCTGGGTTTTGATTCTAGCTTTCTCACTAATTAGCTGTGTCACTTTAATAACATTTTGCTTAATTTCTCTGACCCTCAGTTTCTACAGTTGCAGATGATTTTTTTTTTCTTATCACAAAATCATTATAAGGATAAAAATTCTGAATTTAAAGCCCTCTATGAATTGTGATACATTTTTCTAGTTCACAATATTATCCTCCCAGATTTCTCTGCATTTGACAGAAACAAATTTTTAAAAAATGAGTATAATTTTAAGGCATACAGAAAACTTCCTTTGCTTTCACAATAAACAGCTTGCAATTAACAGCACTTAATTTTTATGATGATGCTTATAGGAAAATTCAGTTATTGTACGAAAACTTGGTGCATAAATATTCAGTAAACACTTTTCAAAAGCTACCTAAATTGTCTTTATAAAATATAAATACATGTGAGGGAAGAAAATCAACTGCTAAAATGAATTGCTGTCTTTGCGTTCTCCAACAATAAGCTCCTATGAAGAAAGATAATGAGGTTTTATATTTGCATAACACCTGTTTAAACAGGCTCAGACTGAGAAGGAAATGTACCTTGTACCAGCCAATGTCCTGGGCCTGGAAGTGCTGAGAACAATTTGAAAAATTTGCCTCTAACTTAGCTGAAACAGCTTCACAGCCCTTTTTTGGGAATATGCTATTTTTAATGTTCATTGTGATTACTTACAGCAAACAAAGTGCACATTAAAAGTTTGAGCTTCATTTTTGTTTCCTGTTGCTGACTGCAGAAGGTACCAGATGTAATTTTTTCTACTTCTTAAAGCAAATTGGTACAATTCTTCCTAGAATATGTTTAGTCATCTCACCAATTGAGAAGTATTTTTTAAATAAATATATTTGCAAGATTTGAAATTGGTTATTATTTGAAAGCATCCTATCCCAGATATAATCACAGCAGCCATTGACGATCAGCAATATTATGTAGAAATTTTAGAAAACATACACAAATACCAGCTACTTAACTAATAGGTTTCCTTCTCCTTCTACTCAAGCCAGTAGCTTTCTTCAGCTTTACTATGGAAACTTCTATTAAGCAAATGTCACATTTGTGGTTAATAAGTACTACATTACAGTTTATGAGCAGCTGAATTTGTAATGTTCAGAGTAATATTTCACCCTTTGGCAATGGTGGTTGTAGTTTGCTGACTCTTTACCTTTCAGTCTTCAAAAAAAAATAATGTATGTACTAATGTCATCCATTTACCTAAGCCCACCTTAAAATTCATCCAGGCAGTTTTAAAGTAAAAATGCTTGTGATTTACACTTGTCTTTTAGACAGTGGCAATCAAAAAGCAGACCTGTAATCATGTGGAAATACAAGAATTTCAGTATTCACAATCCAGATCTGGATTTGGATCTCAGGTCTGCTCCTTCTCGCTGTAAAAATGTGAAAAAAGTCACATCATTTTTTGTGCTTTTTTTTCCCCTCTGATCTGTAAAATAGACCCTCCAGTGTTTACCTTTTAAATCACAACAGGAAGCAGATAAGATAGTGGATCTTAAGACTTTACAAGGGAAATCTGTTCAGTGTTATTTCACTTCCCATCATTTAACCTCAATAGGTTAAAAAAAAAAAAAGATAAGCATGTCTATAGATAACATGTAAAATATCCTACTAGAATGTAACTGAAAATTATTATGCATCAGTTTCAGCCACTTTAAAAGAATTCACTCAAGAATTTATTTAACAATTTAAAAAATATGTCTTATAAAGAAGAAACTATATGTATTAAAGTCAAAGAGTTATTTATCATATTCTAATCAGGAGATTGTACTTGACTTCAAGATCTAGTACAAAACAAACTTCTATTGATTAGAGGTTCAGAAAATTGATTAGAGGTTTTAACCCATAACCCTTAATAGATGGATAGACTTCAATTTTGATTTTGTGGTAGACCCAGGAATCTGTACATTTTACAAGTTTTCCAGACTATTTTGATACAGATGGCCAATAAACCATATTCTGAAAAACTCTCAAATATTGCACAGATAATCCCCAACTAAACATAAGGTGGCACTAAAACATGCAGTGACATTCATTTGGAGTACAAAGGAATCCTTGAATTTAATAAATCAACATTTATAAAGTCATTATTCTGAGAAAGGCAGTCTGCCAAATGTAATCAAAGATGAAGAGATGTCTAAGAATCTGTGCCAACCTTATTCTAACACAGAAGAGTAAATAATAGTGTGCTGATAATGTGTTTTTCATTGTTGATTATGAAATTGTCACATAGGTTAATGTCATTTTGCCCCATGTTAATTTCAAGGGTTAATGCAAATTTTACTTGCTTCAAGAAAGAGTACAGACAATGGCATTCTAACCAGAAGGAAAGACATTTCCTTATACTTCTCAGTGTAGCATTACAAATCATCTCTTCCTAATACAAATGATCTCTAGTGAATATGAAACATCACATTTTGAAAGTACCCACTTTACAGAATTTAGGTATATCCAAGATTATAACCCTAACATCTTGTTCAAAGAAATACACTTGTGATTTTTTTTTCTTATTTGAAAATTCTTCAGCTTTTCATTTGTCCTATAACTTCTAGAAGCCCAACATTTTTGTTTCAGTTTTTTTCAGACATCTCAGATGGACAAAATTGGACCCAATTTCTTGCCAAGAAAACCCATTTAATTAACTGATCAATACTCTGCTAGACCCAAGCAATGCTGTGACATACATGAAATCTTGCTCTTGAAGAAGCTAAGGTCTTAGATGTTAAAGTGATTTGACTGAGATCACAGGGATCATTACTGGAAAAATCTGGGCTTGAACCCCAGCCTTTGAACTCTTAATTTGTGCCCTTGATTACAAGGTCAGAAGTATGGGTTGTGGGATGAGGGCATCACTTGGTTTTATGAAAACTTGAACCAGGCTAATGCTAGCTAAAATTTTTTCTTGTAATTGTACATTCAATAACAGAATTAATGCAGTGTATTAAGAATTGTAAAATTAGGTTTTAAAGCCATGATTAAATTTCATGAGAGCAAAAAGAAATGAAGATAGCATTATCATAATGATATCTTATTAAATTGAGTTTTAAAATTCTGATTGAAGGAGATCTACCAGATGAGAACATTAGGGAAGATAATATTCCTTCTATCCAAAGGTTTCATAGCTCTGTTTTACAAAATTTGTTGTATCTGAAATAAACCCATGGATCAAACTATCAAAATGTTTCTTTAGGCTCCAACTCTCTAGATTAACAAACTGTCAAAAAAATACCTGGATACGGTGTCATGAGAAGGTAAACTAATCTCAAATGCCACCTCACTGTTTAAGGAATTTTCTTCTTCAAAAAGAGCTGAAAACATTCAGGAATCCACTGTTCTCTCATTCAATACTTCAAAGTACCATGAAATTTTTTAGATGGTGAATATAAAACATAAAAATACTTAGCTTTTCCTAGTGATTCAAATTTTCTATCTTAGTTGACAGATCAGTAGGTAAATACTTATAAGCCAAATATTTACTTATAAATCCAAATGCAATAAGATTGCAGAGGATAAGAATTCAGTATAGTTTTTCAGAGAGGAAACTCCAGAAGTGACTTCGAAGTTCTGATCCTGGCTTTACCACCAACTAGCTGGATGACTTTGGAAAATTCACTTTAACTCTCTCTGTCACATTATCCTAATTTGTTAAAGTGGGGTTTTAGAAATACATGCTTAGTTGAGTTAAGGGAGAACTGAATTAAATAATATATCTAAATTGCTTTGAAGAGTACCTGGAATGTGATTTTGCCATATAAACAAGATTAATACAGGTAAAGATTTTTAAAAAATCTTCTAGAAAAACAAATATAAGGCAGTTATATAGTGATGAATGGAAATTTACCAGAAAGGAAATGGTGAAAATTTTCTAAAGTACACAAAAGCCTGGGAAAAGCATGAGTAATATCAGAAAATGGAGACCAACTCTGCATGGGGCAAGAATAATAAAGGTATTGAACTTTGTGAAGACCCATAAAGATAGGTTAAGAAGAGATCTGAAAAGCCTTTAGGTTTGCCCTTCAACAATGTTGTAACTTTAAAGGGATCATCCTTTCGTTTATTTCAGCAGCAAAATGAGCTTGTTTGAGAACATTGCTAGAGAAGAACATTGTTGTATATGGATTTTCCTATCAACCAGGTGTTCGAGAGCACCGACTGTATTTACGCTGTATATGTGTGCTTCTTTGCTTCAGTCGTGTCCCAATGCCACCCCGTAGACTGTATCCTGCCAGGCCCCTCTGTCCATGGGATTTCCCAGACAAGAATACTTGAGTGGGTTGCCATTTCCTCCTCCAGGGTATCTTCCCAACCCAAGGATCGAAACTGCTTCTCCTGTGGCTCTTGCATTGGCAGATGGATTCTTTACTACTGAGTCACCTGGGAAGCCCATATTTACACTAGCAATTGCCATATCTTTCCAGTGTTTCAAAAAATTCTTTTAGCTGTTTTATGAAGGATGAACCAAACGGAGGGCAAGAGATTGAAAACAGGGAGATAAATTTAAAATCTCTTGGAACTATGTGGGTTTTTGTTGTTGCTGCTCAGTGGCTCAGTCGTGTCCACCTCTTTGTGACCCCACGGACTGTAGCCCACCAGGCTCCTCTGTCCATGGAATTCTCCAGGCAAGAATACTGGAGCTAATTGCCATTTCCTTCTCCAGACTATGTGGGTAAAAAAACTAATAAATTTTTTCAAAAAAAAAAAAAAAAATCACTGAATAGTTAGACAAACCCTGCACACTGTGCTTATGTGCTCAGTCACACCCGATCCTTTGGGCCCCCAGGGGCTGCAGCTCGCTGGGCTCCTCTGTCTGTGGGGATTCTCCGGGCTGGAGAGGGTCACCATTTCCTACTCCAGGGGATCTTCCCAACCCAGGGATTGAACCCATGTCTCTTGGGTTTCCTGCATTGGCAGGCAGATTCTTTACCACTGCACCACCTGGGAAGTTACTAGGACCAAGACAAATACAAGGACCAAAATTTACTGAATCTGAAATCTTGCCAAGTGTTTTCAATATAGTCTTTGTTCTGTGATGGGTATAAACATACATCATAACATGATACTGGGTTGAAGTGTGTGTAATTTCCATTTTGTAGAACTCAAAGAGTAAAACAGTAGTAATTTCATGATTCATCATGGTACCTTATTTAGTGGGAAACAATTTAATACATGACATGATAAAGAATGCCAAAGTAAACTCAAATGATCTTAAAAAAATTGACCAAAAGATGAATTTTCTACTCATAATGATTGGATTTAGGAATTATAATATCAAATTATATTTTATAATTATTTGCAAAAGAATTAAAATAAGTAATTACATTCTTCTCAGATATATATATTTTAAAGAAAATTATTTCAGAGATAATTAAATTATTTCAGAAATAATTAAATGAGCTAAACATTACTCTTTAAGCTTTGAGGTGAAGAAGTGTATTAGTTGTGTTCTTCAGATGCTATTTTTTTAGTTCAGTAATCCTATTTAAGGTGCTGTGATTTTATAGTTTTCAATAAAGATTTAATTATGCATAAGATCATTAAAACCTGTCCTTGCAAACCTTTCAAAGGGAGAGCTGCTTTCAAACAACTGGATGTTCATAAGGATTGAGATGATGAATAATAAGGATTTGTTCATGTTGTTTTTAATTTACACATAATTAAAAAAAAATACCTCCAACCTATTTCATTTCTTCTATGAGATAACTCTTCAAGGTAACTTTCTTGCTTTTCTCCCTTTCTTATATGTGCTGAAAAGTCCTGAGGTTTTGTATACCTGGCTTGGATGGATTGGAACACGAACACACTTATTCTGGAATTCAGACCCACCTAGTTCATCTGGATGGCATACAGCATATTCTGGGGGATGGAAGGATTAAGGAGGGTGCTGGGAAAGAAATCTAACCTGAAGAGAGATTTGACTCAGAAGGCCTCATCCCGAGAATCGGAATGAGGGGATTGTTATGGGTCCCCTGGAACTCCTCATGATATTCCATATCTGAGTCTTAGATACTAACAGGGAATAAAATCCCAGAGAAGTGTTTGTTAATTATCCGTAACACAATGATAGTCTCCTCTAGGATGACTACAATGAGTTGTTGTTTGTTGTTGCTGTCTAGTTGTTCAGTCATGTCTAACTCTTTTGCAACTCCATGGACTGCAGCTCACAAGGCTCCTCTGTCCATGAAATTCTCCAGGCAAGAATCCTGGAGTGGGTTGCCATTTCCTTCTCCAGGGGACCTTCCAGACCCATGGATCAAACCCATGTCTCCTGCTCTGGCAGGCGGATTTTTTTTTACCAGTGAACAACCAGGGAAGCTGAAGTACAATAAGGTATGACATGAAATAGGTAAGAGGAATGCTTCGTATTTAGAGAAGAATACTCCGGGAGTTGGTGATGGACAGGGAGGCCTGGCGTGCTGCGGTTCATGGGGTCGCAAAGAGTCGGATACGACTGAGCGACTGAGCTGAACTGAACTGTGTCCCAACCAGAGGGCATAATGCAGTTATATGTCACTGTTTAAACCTGGGCACTGGGGCTGTGGTGGGATAAGTGACTTCATCTTTGGTACTGATTAGCTGTGTTATATTGGGCAACCACTTTAGCCTTTCTGGGCTTCTGTAGCCTCATTTGTAAAATGAATAAGACAATAGTGTCAAATTTAGAAGGTTTGGGGGAATGTTAAATGAATTTGCACACACATGACATTAAGAACAGCACTTGGCACACAATGAACACTCAGTACATTCATAATTATTTGTTATTATTAGCTACAATGAGCACTTAGGCATTTTGTTTACAAAATAAATAGTGAGGGGAGCTCTTGGAAAGAGGGAGTAGAGTTATAATGTGGATGCTACATGCAGTGAAAGGCTTGAGGAACTGACAATACCCCATTACAGTAAAACTGCAAAAAAAAAAAAATCATTATAACATATTGAAAACAAAAAATAATTCTGAAAATCAAATATAACTAGACATCCTATATATTTAACTGCTAAATGTGGCAACTCTAAGCAGATATTTCATGGAGAGAAAGAATATTGAATTAGGAATTTAAAGACCATTTTGTGAAAGCAGAAACTATTGCTATTTCTTTGGATGTACTCAGATTAATTACTTCCTATCTCTGAGCATCAGTTATCTGATGTAGGTTGTGTGTATTCTAAGTCGCTTCAAAGTGTCCAACTCTTTGCAACCCCATGGATGGTAGCCTGCCAGGCTCCTCTGTCCATGGATTTCTCCAGGGAAGAATACTGGAGTGAGTTGCCATGCCCTCCTCCAGGGGATCTTCCCACCCCAGGGACTGAACCTGCGTTTCCTATGTCTCCTGTATTGGCAGGCGATTTCTATAACACTAGCACCACCTGAGCAGCCCCTCATGTAGGCTAAGAGATACTTAAGAGATGACCTCTAAAACCTTCTGCAGTTCTCATGTTCTGCATATATAAATAATGTTTAGAACTTGGGGCTAACCACTTTTAATATAGGCTGCTGATACTCATATTGACATTGAACATTCATTCTTTCTCACACATAGTTCATTACTTCTTTTATTTTATGTATAATACTAAAAATAAGTTCATTTTCAAATGTGCAAACTGAGGTTCAGATATTAACTGGTTTAGCCAGTTCCCTGGTGGCTCAGACGATAGAGTCTACTGTGATGTAGGAGACCCAGGTTCAAACCCTGGGTCACAAAGATATCCTGGAGAAGGAAATGGCAACCTACTCTAGTATTCTTGCACAGAGAATTCCATGGACAGTGAAGCCTGGTGAACTACAGTCCATGGGGTCGTAAGGAGTCAGACATGACTGAGAAACTAACACTTTTTTTTTTTTTTAACACTATACAGTTAATAAATTTAGTAGTCAGGGTTTAATTTCTCTTCTTTCAAATCTCTTCTCTTTTTGTCACTCTCAACATCCTTGAGCTTTCTTTGAGTTTTCTTTTGGTATTCAAAATGAGTTGTTAGTAGAGGATATTAAAGTAAGTAAATGTAAAAATAGATATTATATTACCGAGAGAATAATTATTAAAGTATAATTATAAATTTTCACTAATAAATAATTGTTGAAATGTAATTATAAGTTTTCACATTAGAGGAGACACTAATGAAAGACATTTTTATCTTTTTTTTTCTTCCCCCTTTAATAGTATCATTCCTGTGATTCTACTTTTAAAATAGGGTTTCAAGGTTTCTAGGGAAGGAGATTGGTGTCAGAATTTCCAATAAAAGCTTGATTGCGTGATAGATTACCTGTTCAAGTAGTGATGTATAGTTTCCAATAATTTTGAAAGCACATTTAGCCCTCATTCCACTGTACGTATTACATAGATTTTATCTGAAATTTTGCAAAAGTGCTACCCAATCATTCTTTGTACTTAAGATGAAGGGGAAAGCTGTAAGTTTCACTAAAGCATGACACTTCCAAGCACATATTCACTATACATATATACATATTTTTTTTTTTTCAAATTTTTCCTTGAACACTTAACAGGTCAGTAGGCAAGATATTATAGAGACAGAGTACTTTGGTATAATGCAAGTGTTTTAGAAGCAGACTGATGTCTGCCCTCATAAATTAGGAATTAGGCAATAACAAAAAAAAAAAAAAAAGAAATCAGCAGCATTTTGTTTTCAATTAGGGACTAGAAGAGGGACTTCCCTGGCTGTCTAGCAGTTAAGAGTTCGCTTCCCAATTCAGGGGTTCAATGGTTTAATCCCTGGTCGGGAAGCTAGGATCTCACAAGTTGTGGGGCCAAAAAAACCAAAACATAAAGAAGAAGCAATATTGTAACAAATTCAATAAAGACTTTAAAAATCATCTAGATAAAAAAAAAATCTTGAAAAATAAGAGCTAGAAGAATGACAGTCAATGAGGTACTCTGAATAATTCCAACAGTTACAAGATGCTTCAAGGCATGTGCTTGCTGATGCAATTAAATAGCATGATCATGAATATTAGGGCTTTGTTTGGGTCTTGAGTCGGGTGAAGAATGTGAGTATGGTTTTCTTTTCAGTAGAAAACGTATAGAAAGGGAAATATCCTTAGGAAGACAAGGTAGTGCCTCGAAGTACAAGAGGAACAACTTTTCTTTTACTAATCATTGAGTCTTCTCATTCAAGTGAGGAAATGGCATGAAACAAATAGCCTACACAAGGATATTTAAGTAAAGTATATTTACTTAAATAATGATTAATTTGTATGATAAAAAAGAGATAAGTTTTCCAGCTTGGGGGATTGGGATTAACAGAGGTAATCAGAGCTGAGATGGAATTTGGTCCAATTTTACACTCAACTCATGTGCAGACAGGCAGGAGAGATGTCTGGCTCTCAAGGCCCTTCAGTGTTCTATTTCTTCTTATCCTTGTCAATCACTCCCTTCCAAGGCTGTGTACATATGACTGGATCCTCATATCAGTTATAACCCATGATCCACAGCTCCCCAGTGTTACCAAATCCTTACACTACCATTAGTGGGATGATCGTTTGCCATAGCTAGCAAATATATAGAATTAACACTGGCTTTCATATTGTTTTGTGGTATCAGGTAAGTGAAAATATCTGAAATATAGCACTTATTATATAACAGAGAACACCCAAATAATTTTTTAAATTATTTCACTTTTATGTTTTTATCAATAGTATCTCTCTTACAACAACTTTAAGAGGTGAGGATTATAATTCCACAATGCAGATTAGAAAATTGAGTCACAATTTGTAAAGACCTTATGTCCTGAGTATTGTAACCTATATATGACTTTTGACTCTAGAATCCCAGCTTTCAACTTTCTTAATTATACTAAAGTTTCCAGATATAATCTGGACTGAAGTCGTGAACGCTGGTGAAGAAAATGCTGGTGACGTTTGCAAATCTTTTTTAGTATTTTCTCATTGGCATGTGTTATTTGCTTTCCTCTTCCCCTTCCTCCTTCTCCTTGTTCTTTAATGATATCACTGGAGAAAGTGATGAGAGATGATAGAGAGCTTTCTGATGAAATAATTAAGACCTGGAGCTATATGGAGATGGATTTGAGACACTCTTTCCTGACCTTATCCGAGTTTGTCCATGGGGAAGCAATAGGCCAAGTCCAGAAGAGGATGTTCTAGGAGGGTCCATCAGGCTCTCAGCAGGACTCTGACCAGCTACAGTGTCCATGGGTGCTTGAGCCTGGGTACTTAAGTGACTAGCAACAACCACTGCGGGAGTTCTAGGAAGTAACAGTCATCTCACTGCACATGAAGCAATCAGACATAAAGGCAATTAAGTCATTCTTCCACAATTTCCTACCATGATGCAGACACTTCCATCTCCATTTAAATGCACTTGCTTTCAAAGAGGAAAAGGGAAATCACTCAGTGCCTTCCAGATTGACATCTTGATATTCTCTTCTTCCTTCTTGGCCCACATTCCCTACAGATGGTTTCAAATACTCCAGATTTAATATAAATGAAAAGTGCCCCTTCCATTCCCCATGGAATTCAAGTGTCTCCATCTTAATCAGTTCAGTTTAGTTCAGTCGCTCAGTCATGTCCACCTCTTTGCGACCCCATGAACCTCAGCACGCCAGGCCTCCCTATCTATCACCAACACCGGGAGTCAACCCAAACCCATGTCTATCAAGTCGGTGATGCCATCCAACCATCTCATCCTCTGTCGTCCCCTTCTCCTCCTGCCCTCAATCTTTCCCAGCATCAGGGTCTTTTCAAATGAGTCAGCTCTTCACATCAGGTGGCCAAAGTATTGGAGTTTCAGCTTCAGCATCAGTCCTTCCAATGAACGCCCAGGACTGATCTCCTTTAGGATGGAAGGTTGGATCTCCTTGCAGTCCAAGGGACTCTCAAGAGTCTTCTCCAACACCACAGTTCAAAAGCATCAATTTTAAAGTGCTCTGAAACAGAACACATGGCTGTTTAAGAGGATGCAATAAGGAGATCTGGAGAGTGAGGTCAGGCTCCTTTGAGGAAAATGTCTAATCTGATATCTGGAGGATAAATAGTAATTAATGACATAGAAGAAAAAGAGATTGACATTCCAGGCATAGAGGATGCCACGTATACTGACCTTATCCATAAGAAACACAATATTTTCAAGACCTTGAAAAATGACCCAAGTTGCTAAACAACCCAAAGTGAGACAAAGAATGGCATAAAATATAGCTACTGAGATGTGTGGGTACAGAGCAGGAAAAGCTATATATACCTACTAAATAGTTTGTTCTTTATTTAAAAGCAATAGACAATCACTGAACAGATCTAAAAAAGGAAGTCTCATGCTCATATCTGCATTTAACATAAGATACCTCAGCATAACTGAGCTAGCAGAGCTCACAGGACACATGATATGGACCTATCCTCATAAGCTGGTCATTCAGAAAAAAAAAAAAAAGAAGAAGTAAAAAAAGTTGGACAAAGCTCAAAAACTATCTGCTTGTGGGCTGAAGAGCTAATAGCAGTGTCAAGCATTAGTGAAACAGAATTCTACAAGGACAGTTTCAGAGTGTGTGTTTATCTGCTCAGGCATCTGTAACAAAGTACCATACACTCAGTGGCTCATACCAACAGAAATATGTATCTGTAGTTCTGGAGTCTAGAAGTATGGTTTCAGGCTGCCAGTGATAAAGTTTTGGTGAGGAACTGCTTCCGGGATCATAGACAGCCATCTTTTCCCTGTGTCCTCACAGAACAGATGGATGAGGGAACTGTCTGGGGTTTCTTGTATAAGGGCACTAATCCCATTCATGAGAGCTTTACTCTCATGACCTTGTCAGCCCCTAAAGGCCCATCTCCTAATACCATCATATTGGAGGTTCAGTTCAGTTCATATTGGAGATTAGGATTGCAATAAATTAATTTGGGGGGGGGGGTGGGGGACACAAATATTCAGTTTACAGCAGGGCAGAATCTCATTTGGGAATCTGCTTTTATCTCTGATGCCAAGTCTAGCATGGGAACCTCAGAATCTGGAGGCTAAGGCTTATTGTTAAAATCTCTCCAGGTTAAGGGCCAAGGAATCAGTGTTCTGCTCCCCCGACTTTGGGGAATAGCCCTAGAGGGCCTTCTTCCCATAAGATTGAAACAGCCAAGGTCTCCTTACAAAAGGAAGAATGAACCAGAAGTGGAAATGTTCACAGATCCCTGTGCAGTTTTTAAATGACCCCTCTCTGAAATTGGATTAAGAAGATCCTTGGATATCAATGTCAGGCCCCAGGCAGCAGCATCAGCTCAGTTCAGTTCAGTTGCTCAGTTCTGTCCTACTCTTTGCGATCCCATGAACCACAGCACGCCAGGCCTCCCTGTCCATCGCCAACTCCTGGTATTTACCCAAACTCCTGTCCATTGAGTTGGTGATGCCATCTGACCATCTCATCCTCTGTCTCCCCCTTCTCCTGCCTTCAATCTTTCCCAACATCAGGGTCTTTTCAAATGAGTCAGCTCTTCACATCAGGTGGCCAAAATATTAGAGTTTCAGCTTCAACATCAGTCCTTCCAATGAATACCCAGGCCTGATCTCCTTTAGGATGGACTGGTTGGATCTCCTTGCAGTCCAAGGGACTCTCAAGAGTCTTCTCCAACACCACAGTTCAAAAGCATCAATTCTTTGGCACTCAGCTTTCTTTATAGTCCAACTCTCACATCCATACATGACCACTGGAAAAACCATAGTCTTCCATCTAAATAGACTAATTCTGCTACCCAGTGTTGCCACATAAAAATAGGAAATGATTAATTACCTTTGTGCTGCTTGTTTTACTTCTATCGATGCTGGGTCTAAGGGTTTCTCCTTATATTCTAGGCTGAAAGCAGGATGTTTCTTCCAATATCCTCTATAATCCTCTGTCCTTCATGTTCTATGGAGAATCTATTCTATTTTCCTACTTGTGCTTCTACTTTTCCTTGGGCATTTTTTTTCCTTTACTCTTCTGGCCAGAATTCCCTGACTCTATCAGCAAATATATGTCTAAACTTTTTTTGTGTATCTTTATTATTAATATAATGTTATATTATTAATTTATTCATTTTAATTTTATTTAGTTAATTCTATTTAATAAATTATTTATTATTAATATAATATTATAATATAATCATATATTATTCCCTAAAATTTTGTTTTGAGGTTGATTTATATACCATGAAATTCACCCAAGTTAAATTACAGTTCAGTAAGAGTTTTAATGAATTTATACAATGGTGAAAACATCACTATGATTCTATTTTAGAACAATCTCACCATTCACACACAATTCATGTCAGTTAAAAAATACCTTGGAGAAAAGCACTAAGGGATCTGGATAATATCACATGTTCCTATTTTAGCTGAATCAACTACAGTCTAGACTACTGAGGAAGGAAACTAGTCTTCCACCTCCCCCTTTCCTGCACGTAGAATCCGTATTAATTACATCATTCTATCTTTCTTCTGATAGCTTGTTACATGGAAGAGAGATGTGTGTTTGTTCTGCAAGCATCCTGCTGATGTCCAGCACCTGTGTTGGAAATGGGTTGAACATAGAAACTTTTAATCATCTCCGCTGGACATATTTGGACTAGGCTTCTTCAGAAAGCAGTGAAATATTCAGGAGGATCTAGGTGAACACCTACTTGTCAAGAATACATAAGAAGTGGGAATTCCCTGGAGGTCCAATGCTTAGAACTCAAACACTTTCACTGTCTAGGGCCAGGTTTGATCCCTGGTTGGGGAACTAAGATCCTACGAGACATGTCACCTGGACCAAAAAAAAAAAAAAAAGTAAGACTGGAAGTACCATGTGGGTCATTAGAAGATATTGCCATTCTTATAAATCTCAAAACAATCTAAGATTTAAAGTCACCTTAAAGACATAAAAGAGATTTTTCAAAAGAAAAACACACCTTGATAATAGTTAATGACAAAGAATTTGTAGATGTAACTACTATTCATGAAGGTGCCCATTGAAGCATAAAGACATTTTTTTTAGGTGCAGGTATATCAGGACCACCCATAAACTTGAAAAATCTTCTTCAGGCCAGTACTGTGCAGTCATTTTAAGTGATGCTCTATCTGGTGTGAGATTTAATGTAACAGTCTGGCAGAATAGAATATAATCTTATTACAAAAAGCACATATATATTTTTATAAAAATACATCATTGGAATTCAATTACATACCAATCACAGGTGTGTTTATGCTAGATTAGTTCAATTTATTTTGGTCATTTTGGCACACTGGATTTGCACCATTAGCTATTGTCTTAAATATAAGAATTCTAGTGTCAAGATGGCTAAGGATGAGCTGAGAGATCTATCAGAAACCCTATTTCCCGCCATTTATTATGTTCATTCTCCCATTTGACGATGCTTTGCATAATACTATGCTGAGTCTGACAACATCGATTCCTGTCAGGATAGACTAGCTCAAGATTTTTGTATAGTATGAGTGCACTGAAATCCATGATACAAACCATTATTTTTTAATTATGTTGGCTAACATCAAGCTATTGATCCAATTCAGTATTCACCTTTCTGGTGAGGCTTTCTTAGACCTCACCTACTTCTGGAATGAATTCCTCCTCTGAGACCTCTAATATACTACTAATTTTTTTTTTTTTTGTAATTAATAAACTTCATATTTTAGAGAGGTCCCTCTAGGGTTTGGTCACAGCCTCACCTACTCATGGAAGTACAAGCCCTGTACACAGAAGAAAGGGACTATATCCAGGAGATGCAGAACCTATCCTACAATGTGTAATGAGAGGAGTCAGATAAATACAAATAGGACAGGATTCTGACAGTGTTAAGTGAAAGGGAACATAAAGGTGGATAACAGAGATACTGCTAATATGGGTACACTTGCCCATATTAAATACTGTAGGAACACTGTTTACTGCTCTGGCTAGACCCCAGGGAGGCTAGACCCCAGTGCTACAAAGCACTGCTGAGGTTGCTCTTAGAAGCTTTGGGAAGCCATGACCCCAAAATGATGTAACACAGAAACAGCAGGATCAGCAAAGTAGATGGTGGAAGAGGGAATCAAAAGGTTTCCACCCATTGAGAATGAACTTCAATGGAAACTGCCCTCAAGGACAAAAATCTATGAAAAAGTCTTATTTTCTGACCATGACTCATAGGTAGCAAAGGACTGTGATCCCAGAGAGAAAAGAAACAAATGAGGTGACCCTTTGATTACACCAGTTTACTGCTTGAAGACAAGTTCCAAGCTGTGGTAGGGGAGAAAAATCCAAATGGTCTAAGTTGAGGAGGTAGAGGTCTAAAATAGGGGAGGTTGAGGGTGGGGTTAGATTTGCAGGCTGGAGCACTGAGGAAAGGAAACTGCGCAGAGAGCTCCATGGATCTGCAGAGGATTCCCCTGCTGTTTGGTTAGACTCCCACCTGCACAGAGGAAACACCACCCAAACAGTCAACCGGACAACTCTACACAGGATAGGAGGGGAACACAGGAAATATTCTTGCAAGGCTATACACCGAATGTCTGGAGGTATATTATTTGAAGTTGAAGACAGATATTATAAACCTGACAATCATCCCTATTCACTGGGAAGATTCTGCCCTCATACATTTTTATTATTTTCTCCTTACTCCATTGTCCTAATCGCAGACACACTTTACAGCTTTATGCAGACATTAAAAATAAGGTAGGCGTTAAGGTCATTCTGCAATGTCTATGCTTCGATGGAGGTGGTATGCTGAACTGCTTTCTCAGCAAAAGGTTCTTCCTCTTGCTGGACCATAATTTTTCACTGCATTTAGATTTCTTAATAATAGTTAATCTACTGAAATATTACCTTAAGAAGAAATGAGAAATAGAAAGTTAAATCTAGTTAAGTAGTATAGATTATTGTTCAAATGCATCTTAGTACATTTTACATTAGATGATAAGTAGACTTTAATGTATTTTTCTTTTAAACAACAAACTATTAGCATTTAAACCCTATATTCTTGGAATTCATTTGAAATTGATCTATCTTACCAGATGGAAAAATTAAGTTATTAGCTTTACATTTTTTTGAATATGATTGCTACCCATAAATCAGGTTTATGAGTAACAACCATATTCTAAATAATAGTCTGTTTTATGTTCATGTTTTATAACATTGAAATTATCCTAAATTACCATTCTAATAATGTATTACTATTTTTCAAAGTCATTTTTATGTTTTTTCCTGTTGCAAAGGGTTTAAGAGCACAAGGTCTATAGCCAGAATTTCTCATTAAAAATCCTTGCTCACCATTTCCTCATATTTCCCTCAGTAACATTGTGTATAACATTCCTCATTTAAACAAGTAAACAAACAATAATATCTACTTGTACATTTGCTTGAAATTTCATTATAATACATGTAAAGGGCTTAGAATTTACACTCATATTTTAAAGGCCTGCAAATACTGTTTTTATTATTTTTATTTATGATATAAAAATCTGGCAAACAGATCTATGAAAGAAGAACATTTCCTCTATTCTTACCAAATACAGATAATAATTGATATTTTGTTCTTTTAGATTGTTTTTCTGATGAAGATTTGAATACTTTCTTTATAAATACTTGGGGATAGACACTCTTCCAACTTGAAAACATAGAGATATTTATTATTATTTCTTTAGAAATTAATAACAATTGAATTTATGGACATGCTTCTTTAAAGATTTTTGACATATTTTAATATACCGAAATTGCTACCAAATTTCAAACTTCCAAAGTACTCCACTCACTTCTCTGCTCGTATTGCCAGCACTTACCAAATCAAAGGCTGACATTGCCTTCTCCTTATCTCTGTTAGTGCATGCTCAGCGGTGTCTGATTCTTTGCAATCCCAGGGTCCTTTGTCCATGGGATTCTCCAGGCAAGAATACTGGGGTGGTTTGCCATTTCCTTCTCTGGGGGAACTTCCTGACCCAGGGATCAACCCATGTCTTCTGCATTGCAGGCGGATTCTTTACCACTGAGCTACCGGGGAAGCTCCATATCTCAGGGTCTCCTCTTTTCTGTAAACTTTTACTACATTTTTCTCACTTATAATCTGGCCTGGCTTTTATTTTTCAAAATCGGTTACAGCAACCTTGACTTTATACAGCCTCTAGTTTAAGTGTTGAAAGGAATCTGTGCTTTACTACTGCTCACAGATTTTCAGAGTTTCATTGTGATTTTAAATTTATTTGACAATGTGAATAATATCTTGATTTATTAGACAATTTTCTTGAAAACTACATTTTTTTAGTTTGATGACTGCTGACATAATTCAGTGAGGGTTGGTGTTGTTAAAATAATGAGCTCTTTCAAACTTAAAATCTTAACTGTAAAATGATTGTTAAAGCATTACTACCCAGGTTAACTTTTCCACATATTTATTCAATGGAATCTTTTAAAACATACTAAAAAAGCCAACCTTAACAATCATGTCCAATGTTCTCTATTGTTGCTTAATACTGGTTTAAAAGGATTGGGTCAACTGTGTGTCACCCTTAATTGTCAATATTGTAGCTTTTGTAGTATTACCCTTGGTGGAAGCCTATGGAAAAGTGTATATTATTGGATTTGTAGATCTGTAATTGTGATAAGCATGAAAGTATTTTAACTTGGATACTAAATTTTGTATGGCATATGTCTGTTTCACATCAAATATTTTGTCTATCAAAGATCACTTTTATAGTGGGCCATGAAAAACATACTTGAGTCAAAACACTAGTATGATATATTAGCAGAAGGTAGATCTATAATATGTCAATTTATGCTTTACTTGATATAATTATACTTGTTTTTAAGGTGCTTTAAGATGCTAAAATTATTTAATCTTATTTTGGTTTATGTAGCGTGGAGTTGGACAACTGCATTTGTGTTGTCTGAAAGCTTCAATATGATGATGTAATTGAAATCATATTTGGGACTTCCAGGCTCAAGACAATGGTAGCTTATGCCTACGTCTTTTCCCAATATTTCCTCCAAAACAATACAAAATAACAAGAGTAAGAACTACTTTCTCTCCCTTTTAAAAAGTGTTTTTATATTAGAGGCATTAGCCCTATATCTGTGACATAGGTTGTAAACATTGTCTTCCAGTTTTTCATTTACTTTTAAATTTAAAAAAAAGTATTATGAGAAGACAGCTTTGGGTTTGATATGATTAAGAATAATTTATGTGGGTGATGCATTCAACCTTCTATATCTCAGTTACTTCACATGTTGAATTATCTTTTCCTTACAAATACTCTCAACCATGTACTTCCATTGTCATATTCTGGAACCAGAGCTCAACACACTCCAAACTCTTAATTTCAAGCATCATACTGTGAATACCAGTATCGGTAGCCCACCTACTCTACTTATACTACTCTATCAATTTCTTGACCTAATTGAGTCAGTTATTTGATTACCTATTGCTAATTTTCTTTTATTGTTTTTAAAAATGTCATCACTCTGTCGGTCATCACATACTGACTTGGAATCCACAGCTCAGCATTATAATCAATCCCTTTCAATCAGTCTCAACTTCATTGCCTTTCTCACCTACAAAATGCACATCTCAGCGTAAAACTATCTGCTGCATTTGTTTGAATCTCACCTCACATTTATAACCAAAGAATTCAGACCATTATTCACAAGACCAACCTCCTATGCTTCCCAAGAACAAGTTCTATTTCATCTCTCAAGACATCCTTACTCTTACTCCTCTTTACTCAAAACCACAGCAGTACTCCCCAAGTCTCAGTGCCCAACCCATGAATTTGTCTTCTAATTTGCAGAGAAAGTAGTCATGATCACCTTAAAATATCTTCTTGTCATCACAGAAATTCTGTCCTACTCATGTCTGCACATGTGTGCCCTTCTTTCCCTTTTGCAACAAGAGGACATCTATCTGTACTTCGATCTAAGACAAACCTTCCATTTGAGCTATAGAAACTCTATCTTCTCCAAAAGTCTATTGTGTTTTCCCTCATTATAAACTTTCCTGCATCTAAATTTATTCTAAATTTAAGGGAAAAAACCCTAAATATCGTCTATAAGACACAAAACCAAACAACAGTATCAATGAAACGACAACACTCTCTTGCTTGACTTCATTAACTTTTCAGTTGTTTACTTCTGCTATCCTCACAGAAAATTTTTCTTGAAAGATGCTTATTTTTACTGTGTCTTCATCCTAGTGAGGGGCAGGGCTAAGTATCCTAGTGGGGGCAGGGCTCATTTTCCCACCAGTTCTAGCATATAAATCTTACTTTGCTCAAGCAAATTGCTATTTACAATTCTCATACAAATATTGGACTTTTCTCTGGCATTTGATGCAATTCTGATCAGAGACACAGGAAGGAAACTGTGTTTAGACATCTGGAATATTTTTCCTCAACCAACTTAATTTACCATATAATCTAACAGATTTTAATTCTCATCATTCCACAAAAATAGTTCTAAGTTACCAATTGTATTGTTGTTTAGTTGCTAAATCATGTCTGACTCTTCTGAGACCCCATGGACTGCAATCTGCTTGGCTCCTTTGTCCATGGGATTTCTCAGACAAGAATACTGAAGTGGGTTGTCATTTCTTTCTCCAGGGAATCTTCTAGACCCAGAGATCAAACCTGCGTCTTCTGTATTGGCAGGCAAGTTTTTTACCAGTGAGTCACCAGGGGAGTCTGTCAATTGTATACAGCATGCTAAAGCACAGAGATCAGTTCTCTATTTCCAGATACTCAAACTATTTACTCATTATTACAATAAATAAAATATCCTTGAAGGTAGGGTCTTTTATTATTTTTCAATGTGTATTTAGATACCTGTCACTTCATAAACCTTCATTTGTTTAATCAGTTAAAAAAGTTATCAGCAACATTTGACATAAATGACCATTTATTTTTCTTAATTTTTAAGTTTTTTTTTTACTTTATACTGTATACAGTATACTGTATACTTTTAAAAACTTTATACAGTATACTTTACTGTATACTGTAAAGAATGTACTTCTTTACATTCATTGGTTCATACTTTATATTATCTTTTCCAGTTTCCTTCTTCCATATTATGCATTTCTAATATACATGTTTAATTTATGTACTATTGGAAAATATGTTATAATTTCCTATATCTAAATATAACATGAAAATTTAACTCATGCCCCTTATTAAAATCTTAAAACTATATACTTCAATTTTGACCACATCTTGTTAAGTGTTACAAACAGTCAATTCATTTTTCTAATTTTTGTTTAAAAGGATCACTTATCTTTTATAGAAATTCAGAATGAAAATAACACCTTTGATGTTTACTCACTTATTTGTGATTGTTGGTAATCTTAATTTTGTTTGGTTGTATTTTTGCATTTCCTTTTAGCATAATTGTTCTCTTTTTTGAGCTTTCTTTTTAACTTTTTTTGTAGATCAAATCTATTGGCAATTGATTACCTTAAATTTTATTACTATGAAAAAATTTAATTTGTTTCTTCAATTTGGGAAGACATTTTCTCTAAGAGTATAGTTTGAAAGTTTTTATTTTCATTTTTAAGAATTAGAAATACCTCTCCAATTTCCTCTGATTTACTCATTTATGAAAATAGTCTGTTGAAAGAATTGTGAGCCTTATATTTATTCCATTTTACATAATATATCTCTTATTCTGTGATATATATATATATACGTGTACCAAAAATTTTACTATTAACATTGTCATTTTCTTTTTAATGTATTTTCTTAGAGTTCATTGAGGTTCATAGAACTTGGGAGTTTATTTTTCATCACATTTTGGAAAAAATGTATCCATTATTTCCTCAAATAATTTTCAGCTTCTATCGTTTGAGATTTCAATTTTATGTGAATTGTAGTACTTTATATTTCCCATAGGTATTTTCTGTGCCCTCTTATCTTGATTTTCCAGTCTGTTTCCCTTTATTTTTGTACCTTATTTGGAATGGCTCTACAACAATGTTTTGTTCACTAATATTTCTTCTATAGAGTCTAAGGCAACATTAATGCCATTTAGGATATTTTAAATTTCAGATACTGCATTTTTATTCTCTATAAATTAATTTTCAATCTTTGTACGTTGTTCATTTGCTTGTTTATTTTATTCAAGCTTTCTCCATTTTCTTGATATGGCACTTCATTCACACAGGTGTGTTGTGGTTTAATTTTATTATTTCTATTGTTTCTGGGTATATTTCTATTGATCAAGTTTGTTTGGATTGTGTATTATATTCTCTTGCCTCTTTGCATGGCTAGTAATTTTTGGTAGAATGTCAAACGTTGATAATATTTTTGTTGTTGTGTGCTGGATTTTGCTTACTCTTTTAAAGAGCATTGGACTTTACCTGTGATATAATTAAGTGACATAATTAGTTGAATCATTTTTAGATTATTTTTTAAAGTTTGGTAGGATAACTGCTAATTACATGCCTTTTCAATGTCTGTGGATGGCATGATTTTCCCTGCTGGCTGGTGTGAAGATGAATGTATTTTTTAAAGAATCTTCATTTCCTTATTTGGCTGTGTTGGGTCTTAGTTGTAGCATATGAGATCTTCAGTCTTGGTTGTGGCGTGTGAATGCTTAGCTGCAGCATGTGGGATCTTAGTTCTCTCTCCAGGTATTGAACCCAGGTCCCCTGCTCTGGGAGTACAGACTCTTGATCACTGGGCCACAGGGGAGTCCAGGAAGATGAATATTTATAGCCCAACGTGAGCCCTAGGAATCTGTAGCTCACTACATTCTGGTAGTTCTTTTCCCGACCTCATGGAGTTTCACCTCATGCACCCATAACCTGTGACATTCACCTAGGGTCCCAAAGAGACCCTTCTGAAGACATCCAGAGTCCTCTTTCTGAAGCACTCTCCTCTACAGTACTCTGCTTCATAAATCCTAGCTGTGTATCTTCCCGAAATCCAATCCCTGTTTCCTGAAGTTAGCAGGACTTCCGAGCTCTGATTGAGTCACCCTCCCTTTTCAGCAGCCTGGGAACTGCCTTGAGATGGTAAGCTGGGGAAATTTTAGAGTTCACGTCATTATTTTCTCTTTTCTTGGGGATCATATCCTTGCAATTTGACAATATCTATTCTGCAATGCCTGAAAATATTTGTTTTGTATACTTTATACAGCTTTCTAGCTGTGTATAGTTTGGTGGTACTTCTTGTAACAGTTAATCCTTCATGGGCAGAGAAGAAGTCTTCCTACCAGATGTTTAAATGTTGGAGAGCTCTAGAGCTGTGTACTTAGTCTCCTCCTTTTTAAAATTTTCTTTTGACACTCTTTCTCCTAAATGATCTTATGTAGTCCACTTACTTAAAGTACTATTTATATGCCAATGGCTCAAGCGTATATTTCCATAGCCCAGAATTTTCTTTCTTCCCCATTATATTCAACTGTTTACTTGACATCTCATCTGTTAGCCCTCTCAGGATTATTCTGACCATAACAGAACTATTGATTCTTTAGTCTGCAGTAAATTGAACCACAATTCACACAGATACTAAGGCCAAAAACTTGAGTCATTCTTGATTTCTTTCTTTCTTTAACCCTCACAGTCAATCCATCAATAAATTCTGAAGCCTCTGCCTTCAAAATACATATTTCTTTTTACTACTTTACCATTTTCACTGCTATCGACCTAGTTCAAGCCAATAAAATTAAACAGATAATGTCACTACCCTCCTTAAACCCTATTTTAAAAATACAATGAATTAAAATCTTTTTACTATGTTTTATAAAGTCCTCTCTGATCTCTTAATTCAGTTCTTTTATCCACCCATTCACTATGGACTGCTTTCTGTCTCTTGAACACACAAGTTTGCTTCCAGCTCAGAGACTTCACACTTTTCCTTCATCTTCTTCAAAACCTCTTCTGCATGGATTTTGACATAACAAGATTTAGGGGACAATTTATGTAATGGTGTATATGTGTGTGTGTATGTAGAATTCAAGTGAACTAAGACATGCCACTTTGTGTAACAATATCACTTCTATCTTCTCTATTCTTACTGCGATTATCAATGCTTTCTTTTACATTCATTTGTGTATTTATTTTCTCTTTTCTCCAGCCAGAGTGAAAATCCCTCAAGTGTTAAGACTTGATTTATTTTATGAAGCAATAAATTATCAGCACTTAGATGAGTTTCTAACACATAGTAGGAACTAAATTCATACTTATTGAATATATGAATATATAAATAATATATTTTATTGTAAAAATATAATATATGGATGCATAAAGCACTTTAATATAAAAAAATCTGTCTATGGTAGGAGTAAGAGTTGTGCCAGAAATTTTCTGTTGAAGTACAAAATAATTTTTTTAAAAGCTGTTATTTTGACTTTTTATTAGAAATAAGCCAGGAAATGAAAAGACCTTGTTTCAGTCAGACTAGTACAATAGAGAGAACATCATTCATGATATTATCATATTTAAAATGTAAAGAAACTTATTTAAATAGGCAGTATGTTTTCTTCCCATTATTTCCTGCTCTACAGCATAATGATACAGACTAAAGAATAAAAATCTTTCAGGAGTGTTTTCAAAAGAATATTTTATTCACATCTGTTACACAGTAATCCCACATTATAAAAATTCAAGAGATGACAGAAGTGTTTTTATAACTTATTTTAATAACATATATAACCTTTATTAACTTGTATGCTTTCTCTCTGCTCCCACATATTTAAGATTGAGTTTGTCACGAGTTTTGTTTGTATTATTTGGCTTCTTATTCCCAGGTTCACATTTGCCTTAATAAACTGAACTATCCTTTATTTGCTTAAATCATAAGGAACATGGCAATGTTCTGAGTGAAATGGGAAGCTTCTATGCTTGACTGTGTTACAATTTTGATGTTTCTTGTTATTCCTAATGGGAATGCATATTAAGTGGCAACTTCAAATGAGATGAGTAAGCACTATACAGGTTAACCAAGCTTCATTGACTCAGCCTTTTCAAGCAAAATCATTTGTCAAATGGCCCGGGAGGAATAAGAGGTAGCCTTAGAAGTTTAGAGGAACATTTTTTTTTCCAACAAATGTACAACTTCAACTATTCTACCATATATGTTGAAATATAGCCTATTATTGTAGAAAGAATATGTACTCTGGAGTTAGAAGAGAAAGTTGGGATATGAAATGGGGATTTGATATCTTTAGAATTTAATCAATTTGTATAATTTCTTTGAGTTTCAGTTTATGTACCTGAAAAATGTTACAGTACCTAGTTCACTGCATGGCTAGAATCAATGGAGAGCAATCAGAAGAGAGTCTGTTCAGTTGAGTCACTCGGTCATGTCCGACTCCTTGTGACCCCATGTACTGCAACACGCCAGGCCTCCCTGTCCATCATCAATTCCCGGAGTTTACTCAAACTCATGTCCATTGACTCAGTAATGCCATCCAACCATCTCATCCTCTGTTGTCCCCTTCTCTTCCCGCCTTCAATCTTTCCCAGCAGCAGGGTCTTTTCCAATGAGTTCTTCATATCAGGTGGCCAAAGGATTGGAGTTTCAGCTTCAGCATCAGTCCTTCCAGTGAATATTCAGGGCAGATTTCCTTTAGGATGGACTGGTTGGATCTCCTTGCAGTCCAAGGGACTCTCAAGAGTCTTCTCCAACACCACAGTTCAAAAGCATCAATTCTTTGGCGCTCAGGTTTCTTTATAGTCCAACTCTCACATCCATACATGACTACTAGAAAAACCATAGCTTTGACTAAATGGACCTTTGTTGGCAAAGCAATGTCTCTGCTTTTTAATATGCTAAGTTGGTCATAACTTTCCTTCCAAGGAGTCAGCATCTTTTAATTTCATGGCTGCAGTCACCATCTGCAGTGATTTTGGAGCCCCCCAAAATAAAGTCTGTCACTGTTTCCATTGTTTCCTCATCTATTTGCCATGAAGTGATGGGACCAGATGCCATGATCTTTGTTTTCTGAATGTTGAGGTTTAACCCAACTTCTTCACTCTCCTCTTTCACTAATCAATAAAGTTATCAATAAAGTAATCAATAAACTAACCAATAAACTAATCAACAAAGTTATGTTTATTTATTATAACTGTTTCTACCCATCAGGAAATTTTAAATGGTAAATGCCTACCTTGTAACCATGTTGTGTGAAGACAGAGAAGCATACATTATTGGTTATGTAGTAAAACTTTGGTAAAATAAATCAATTTTTATGATACTAGTAAAGGTCAGAAGTATTTCAGTAAAGAGTATCACAAGCTGGAAAATTTAATTTTTTTTCTTCCTAAAATTTTACCAGTCTATTTTATTATATTGTTGCTTATAAAAGCAGTTGGCTCAGGTCATTCTAAAAGTATTCATTTAACAAACATTTATTAAATATTAACTAAAATTTGTGTATATATCCATTCATCTTATTTTCTGTTTATCCAATGATTCATCTATGCATATCTTCTTTCTTTCAACACATTTTTTGATATAGTAGTTTATGCTAGGAAGTAAGAGGAGCTAGAAGTACCAAAAGGAGCACAAAGTAAATAAATGTGTTTTATGAATTGTATATTTCAGAGTGATATATTATCTTTATCTTCATCTGGTATTGAAAATGGTAGAAAGGCAAATGACTGGTAAAGATCTTTCCAAGTCAGTGGTATGTGAGTGATAATTTGTATAAAACGAAAAATATGATTGAGACATAATCTCAGCCTATGGTCTCGTGGAAAAGACAGGTATGGAGAACAATAGATTATTCTGTCTAGGATAATTAGTGTGACAGAATGTTAAATGGAGAGTTTTGACTGAGGTGCCAAGATATGATATATGTAAAACCTCAAATGAGTTGTGATATAGATCAAAATGCAGTCTTCAAAGATGTGAGAGTTGGACCATAAAGAACACTGAGCACTAAAGAATTGATGCTTTTGAATTGTGGTGCTGGATAAGGCTCTTGAGAGTTCCTTGGACTTCAAGGAAATCAAACCAATTAATCTTAAAGGAAATCAACCCTGAATATTTATTGGAAGGACTGATGCTGAAGCTGAAGCTCCAACACTTTGACCACCTGATGCAAACAGTCAATTTATTAGAAAAGACCCTGCTGCTGGGAAAGATTGAGGGCAGGAAAAGAAGAGAGTGGCAGAGGATGAGATGCCACTCATCCTCTTAAATAGTTAAATAGTATCATCAACTCAATGTAAACTCAATAAGCAAACTCCGAGAGCTAGTGAATGACAGGGAAGCCCAGTATGCTGTAGTGCATGGGGTCACAAAGAGTCAGACATAACTGAATGACTGAACAACAACAGATATATATGAAGAAGTTTTAAAAGTTCTTAGATCTCTTATTCATTTCAAGGATGGGGAATTTTTTTTAAATATTATGGGGATAATTTTAGGAAGAGGAATTTCATAGAATATAATGGAGATTTTAGCTAAAAACTTTGGAGAAAGTAGCACAAAATGGGCTTTGAAGGATAAGTAGTTTTATTGTTTTGTTTTATTTTGTTTTGTAGGATGGCAAAGGGCAAAGAGAGAAATGACATTTCAAATTTAAGTTTTGACAGTTCAGTTACATATAATAATTAGTTATTTTGCAACAATATTATCGGGTAGGAGGTCCAAGGCATGAGAGACTGAGTCCTGAATGGGAGGTTGGAGTCAGATCCAGAGGAGAGTAGAAATCTAAGAAGTTGTGTCTATAAGTTATGGGAAGCTAGTAATAGTCATGAGAGTAACAGTAAATTTCAGGGTATGTAGCATACCTCTAAGGTATGGTGAATGGGCTTAGATATCCAGAGAGTTCAAATATTTTCTGTAAATTGAGCATATCACAACCTTCTGAACTCATTTCTTGTTTCTCAGTCATATTTACCAGACAATACTGGCTTTAGGGAATCAGAGTAGAAATTGCTGGCTTTTCCATAGTATTTGAAGAATGAACGCTGTAGTTTACTAATGCATTAAACTTCAATAAAGATGATAAAACAGTTTGTGGTGGGCGTTAATTCATTGCACCTTGCCTTTTGTGTAAAGCACAGGAATTTTCTTCATCTTCCTCATTTAAGATATAATAACAACAAACTAGACATGACCGGGGCCTTGCACTGCTTAGTGCAATATTTGCTCAAAGACTCCAAGCGATTCCTGGGCAAAGTTTTGAAGATTCTCAGTTCCCTCCTTTGTTCAACTTTGCCCCCGCAAATTTCAACGATGCTAGTAGGCCCAAAGGGTGACTTCTACAGCTTCGTCCCAGAAGATGCCTGTTTTTGGTTTTGGTTCTCCTTCCCTGCACCATGGTTTGGAACCTGTAACCAGGCAGAAATGAGGTGGGTGGGAGGGGAAAATTGAATTTACCTTGTACATTCCTTTAAGAACCAAGCCATGCTCTTTCTACTGTGACCTGTCCAGATCCACAGTTGCTAACACTGGGAGAGTTAATCAAACACCTTTGGCACCATCAGAATCCAATTTTAAAAGTTCTGTTGAGCACAGTAATTATTAGTTATCTTAAAATCTGGTTCTGATAATCTAAACATTTGTTGTCTATTGTTGGTTTTTACCCATGTGTTTCTGTCATATAATGAGTCTAGTTTTTCTTTTTTTCTTTTTTTTTTTTTCTTTTTTAATGTGTCAGGCCCTGAATTTAAGAAACACTTTTAGATGTAACTTGAGGGCAGGGCTGGGATAATCTTGTAATTAGAATTGCATATGCTACTGCATGAAATTAAAAGGCTCTTACTCCTTGGAAGGCAAGTTATGACCAACCTAGATAGCATATTAAAAAGCAGAGACATTACTTTGTCAACAAAGGTCCGTCTAGTCAAGGCTATGGTTTTTCCAGTAGTCATGTATGGATGTGAGAGTTGGACTATAAAGAAAGCTGAGCACTAAAGAATTTATGCTTTTGAACTGTGGTGTTGGAGAAGACTCTTGAGAGTCCCTTGGACTGCAAGGAGATCCAACCAGTCCATCCTAAAGGAGATCAGGCCTGGGTATTCATTGTAAGGACTGATGTTGAAGCTGAAACTCTAATACTTTGGCCACCTGATGCAAAGAGCTGACTCATTTGAAAAGACCCTGATGTTGGGAAAGATTGAAGGCAGGAGAAGGGGAAGACAGAGGATGAGATGGTCAGATGGCATCACCGACTCAATGGACATGAGTTTGGGTAAACACCAGGAGTTGGCGATGGACAGGGAGGCCTGGCGTGCTGTGGTTCATGGGGTTGCAAAGAGTAGGACACGACTGAGCAACTGAACTGAACTGAACTGATGCTGCTGCCTGGGGCCTAACATTGATATCCAAGGATCTTCTTAATCCAATTTCAGAGACAGGTCATTTAAAAACTGCACAGGGATCTGTGAACATTTCCACTTCTGGTTCATTCTTCCTTTTGTAAGGAGACCTTGGCTGTTTCAATCTTATGGGAAGAAGGCCCTCTAGGGCTATTCCCCAAAGTCGGGGGAGCAGAACACTGATTCCTTGGCCCTTAACCTGGAGAGATTTTAACAATAAGCCTTAGCCTCCAGATTCTGAGGTTCCCATGCTAGACTTGGTATCAGAGATAAAAGCAGATTTCCAAATGAGATTCTACCCTGCTGTAAACTGAATATTTGTGTCCCCCGCCCCCCCCCAAATTAATTTATTGCAATCCTAATCTCCAATATGAACTGAACTGAACCTCCAATATGATGGTATTAGGAGGTGGGCCTTTAGGGGCTGACAAGGTCATGAGAGTAAAGCTCTCATGAATGGGATTAGTGCCCTTATACAAGAAACCCCAGACAGTTCCCTCATCCATCTGTTCTGTGAGGACACAGGGAAAAGATGGCTGTCTATGATCCCGGAAGTAGTTCCTCACTGGCAGCCTGAAACCATACTTCTAGACTCCAGAACTACAGATACACATTTCTGTTGGTATGAGCCACTGAGTGTATGGTACTTTGTTACAGCTGCCTGAGCAGATAAACACACACTCTGAAACTGTCCTTGTAGAATTCTGTTTCAGTAATTCTTGACACTGCTGTTAGCTCTTCAGCCCACAAGCAGATAGTTTTTGAGCTTTGTCCAACTTTTTTTACTTCTTTTTTTTTTTTTCTGAATGACCAGCTTATGAGGATAGGTCCATATCATGTGTCCTGTGAGCTCTGCTAGCTCAGTTATGCTGAGGTATCTTATGTTAAATGCAGATATGAGCATGAGACTTCCTTTTTTAGATCTGTTCAGTGATTGTCTATTGCTTTTAAATAAAGAACTTCTATTTAGTAGATATATATAGCTTTTCCTGCTCTGTACCCACACATCTCAGTAGCTATATTTTATGCCATTCTTTGTCTCACTTCGGGTTGTTTAGCAACTTGGGTCATTTTTCAAGGTCTTGAAAATATTGTGTTTCTTATGGATAAGGTCAGTATCCTTGGCATCCTCTATGCCTGGAATGTCAATGTCTTTTTCTTCTATGTCATTAATTACTATTTATCCTCCAGATATCAGATTAGACATTTTCCTCAAAGGAGCCTGACCTCACTCTCCAGATCTCCTTATTGCATCCTCTTAAATAGCCATGTGTTCTGTTTCAGAGCACTTTAGAATTGTAGAATATGTTCATCATATCCATCCTTCCATGCTGGAGGCATGTTCTGAACTCATAATTATTTTTTACTATCATGCCCAGGGGTTAGTAGGTAAATCCTGTCCTTAGCAGATGATCAATTCATATTTGCCCAATGAATACATGAACAAACTGTGAGGCACAGTGAATAAATGCCCTAATTCATTAGAACTTCAACAAAATCAAGCAGTAATAAGTGATTCTTAAAGGTTATTTTGGTAATATTTAACATATTTTAACATATTTATAGCATTCTGTCAATAAACATTGTCCATTTACTTAGCAAACTGTTGAGCAAACTATTTAAGAGGACGGCTTTTAGAGCCTACCTGTCTGGCATATAATCCTAGCTCAACATTTTAGGAGTTTTGTGATGTTAGACAACTTAGAACTGCCCCCCCCCTTCCATTTCAAATTTCTCATCTGCAAATTGAGTATATTGATAGAATACTTCTCACGTGATTGTCAGTCAATCCATTGTAATAGTGCTTAGAAGGAGAATCTGGCTAACAGTAACTACTGGCATTTAAGATGATGGTTTTCTTACTAAATTTGATGATATCATCATATTTCCTAAATTTTCCAAGGTAAAATTACTTTCACAGTGGAAACTTTTTTTTTTCTTTTATGTAGTATGGTAGATAATTTTTTAAAATCAGAGTTACTAAAATGCTTTGTTCCTTTTAGGACTTCCCAGCTAGCTCAGTGGTAAAGAACCCACCTGCCAAGCCAGAGACTTGGGTTGCTCACTGGATAGGAAACTTCCCTGGAGAAGGAAATGGCAACCCACTCCAGTATTCTTGTCTGGAAAATCCCCTGAACCGAGGAGACCAGCGGGCTGCAGTCCGTGTGGTCACGGAAGAGTCGGACATGATTTAGTGACTAAACAATAACAGGCCATTAATAATCTATTCAGAAGTGTATCCTCAGAAATATACTTACAGCAGAACAGTGATTTTTGTATAATGTGGTTCATCTCCACATTATTCATAACGTTAACCCCAGTTTTCTAGTGTGGCATAACAATACTATAAAAAAACTTAGTATGCATTTATTATCTCACCACTTCTGTGATTCAGAAGTCTGCAGATGGTTTAGCATGGCCTCTTGTAAAGCCGAAGTTGAGGTTTTGGCCAGGGCTGAGTTGCTCTCGGAGGCTCAACTCAGGAGCCTTTAAGCTTACCTGTTGGCAGCGTTACAGTTTCTTGCAGACTGCCAGCTTGTGGGCCCCGATTTCTTGCTGGTTGTCAGTCAGAGGACACCTCAGGTCTCTGACACATGGCCCTCTCTGGAGTGCAACTCTTACGATGGCATCTTGCTCCTTCAGAGGCAGCCACAGGATTTCTGACAAGATAAATAGCCCAATCTTACGTAGCAGAATCTCAAGCTGTTTTCTATCCTGTATGCTGTTGGGTAGAAGCAAGTCACAGGCCCTGCCCACACTAAGAACAGGGAGTATCGAGAGGTGTGAACACTAGACGATGGTGCTTATAGTGACCACCTTGTGGTCTGTGAGAGCCACAAAAAGCTAGCAATAATTATCAAAAATGTTGGTGTTCAGTCGCTCAGTCGTGTCCGACTCTGTGACCCTGTGAACTCCAGCATGCCAGGCCTCCCTGTCCCTCACCATCTCCTGGAGCTCATTCAAACTCATGTCCATTGAGTCGGTGAGCGACCATCAAAAACACCCAGGTGTAAAGAAATTAATAAACTATGGCACAAGCACACAAACTTAAAAACTGAAATGAACTTTTGAATACATAGGAAATAGTCATAATTTTATGTAAAGTTAAAAAAGATAAAAATGTATGTATAGATTGATTCCTATAACTACATATTTCATGCTATAAATACATAGGACGTGACAATGCCAAAGCATTATCAATTTTCCTTCATAGTGATTTTTATTTACTCATTTCCTAGTTAAATATATGATGTGTCCATTATTTGTACACTTTCAAAAAATGTGAACTTTATAAGTTGAAAAAGCCCAAACTGACTTTTTCTACAGTTATTCTTTATTTCTTCTTCTAGTAGATGGCAGAGGATTGACAGAGATCCTGAGACGTAGAAATCAACAAACTTTTCATTTGTTCTTGTCAGATGTCAAGAAACGCTGAGTATGTACAGGAAACTGAGTGACCCTTAACAAATTTCTGCCTTTGCAGCAAAATCTCAACAGGATTGAGAGAAGTGTGTCTGGGACAGACATCTCATTTCCATAGCAATTAAAATTGCTGAATACAGAACCGAAATACTTTTAGGTGAAAAATTCCACTTAGGCCCAAGAAACTACTGACTCTTTCTGTAGGTCCATAATGTGGACCTCCTTGAAATGTTTTCCTATTTAGAATGTATGTAAACATCATACATAAATTCATTAGATAAGAGCTTAGTGATCAGTTGTAATGGAAATAAAAGCAGACAATAGTTACATTTCTAATATGAAGAAGCTTATGTTGGTTATAACAGTTAGAAATTCCTTTTATCTAACAACTGTTCTCAGAGTTAGTGAGAATGCTGAGTACCTGAAAACTGGAGCTTGTTTCACCATATTGCAAAATACTGATATATTTAATTTCCCAACTGATTAGAACTATATGTGTACATATTTGATACCGAAATGGGGCAGGGCCCTATGGCCCTTGCCTCCCATGTCCTCAGCCTGCCTTTTTTCTGTAGAAAAACTTTAGCCAAAGAATAAATTTAATCAGAGAAGTGATAAAATGCAGAAACAAGGGAAACTGTCAAGTGGCCAGATAGTCCTTAAGGAAAGTCAAGGAATTTTAGTTCCTCCTCCAGGGCTATACATAATAGTCTGAGCCATATCCATTGAGCCGTCTTAATGATTTTGAAACTGTATCAGGTGGAAGAACTTAACTACATAATAACCAGAATGTAGACATGACATAAACTGCCATAATTCTGAGAACTGGTCTCAAAGGAGAGGGAACAAACTGACGCTGAAATTAAGAACTAACTGTTCCTAAAACAACCAAGACGATGCTGATCAGACCACACATGACTAATTTCAAGATGAGAGTCAGAGGTGACTATGTTGTTTCTGAATGTAGCCCCCTCCCTGCATCTATAAAAGCTCTTACCCACTGAGAGTGAGTGGAACGGGGTGAAGTGAGGTGAAATGGGATGGTGGGGAGAGTGGACCTTTGAACAGGAGTCCAACCTCCTTCCCTCCTCCTGTTGCTGGACTCTGAAATAAAGCAAAGTCTCCTTTTCACTAGCCTTGCCTCTTTATCAGCTTTTGAGTAGGGAACAGCCAGGCCCCCACTTTCAGTAACATTAAGTTGCTTAGAAACAGTAAGTAAATTTAATTTACATAAATTACATTGTAAAATACAAATGTGAAATATTGAAATTTACTGATTGGACATTTCCAATTTGCTTTTTCAAGTGTTTGAATATGTGTATATATACCCCTGCTAGTTTTCCTTCATAGTTTATTATGTTTACTTAATTTTTTCCTTTTCACCAGACTGATGAAATCTCTATCGGTTTCCACTTCGTATTAATAAATGCTGGTTTGCTGAATGAACATAATGTGCCTCTCATCTATCTTTCCTGATGAGTGGGAGAGAATCACTAAGCAGGCAAGCTGAGGCTTAATAAGATGCATGTTCCTTATGATGCAAAGTCTCAGTCTGAGAATCCACATTTTACTAGGCTTCACCATGCCTGACATTTGGCAGTTAAATGCAATGAATTTAGGGCTGAAATCTGGTGTGTGATGGTGATTTGGGGTGGGAGAAAGTTTCTGCCCATAGAAATGCTGTTGGTTATAGTCGAATGTAAAGAACTGATAATATGCTCCTTAGAGACTCTCTTTATACAGTGTCATGAGAAAATGTCAGGAAACAGCAGATAACAGGAATCATTTCTCTCTGACTTCTCATGCAACACATTAAATTCTCTGCAACAAAAATTACAATAATCTGTTTGATAAGGAACATGAAAATTACTGCTTATATTTAGTAAGTGGACTTTTCCTCGTGTCTGATCTGAAATATATGACCTTGAATACTATTTGGGGAGAAAGCTGAGCTTATTATTTCTTACTTTTACTTTATCTTACCAATTTTGTTTAATGATTTCTTGATCCATGTAATGGTAACAATCCTATTATTTTAGTTAAACTTTTGATTAAACTGACTAAATTCCTGACTTTCAAAGTATTCTGTTTTGAAAATACCAGGTATTTATTTTCTGCTTTAATTGGTCTTAATGTTGTAAAGGTGAATGTCACAGTTGAATATTTTTCTTAAACAGAGATGATGCTTTTAAAGCCTGTAAACACTCTTTGACTTATTGGATACTTGGTAAAGAAGCACAAATATCCTGAGCCTTGTTGGCAGGCAAATAAATTACTATTATGTCTATTTTGCACGTATGGCTTTAATGAGTATGTAAAGAGAGTGGTAGAAACTTATGAAAATGTAATAACTAATATTTGAGGAGTACTTGTGTTTTCTCACGCACTTTACTAGGCTATTATGTATGTGTGTGTGTGTGTGTGTGCCCCCAATCACTCAGTCATGTCTGACTCTGCAATCCCATGGATTCTTATCCCATCAGGCTTCTCTGTCCATGGGATTTCCCAGGCAAGAACACTGGAGTGAGTTGTCATTTCCCACTCCAGGAGATCTTCCCAACCCAGGGATTGAACCCATGTCTCTTGTGTCTCCTGCATCGGCAGGCAGATTCTTTACAACTGCGCCACCTGGGAAAATGTTAGTCACTTAGTCATGTCCAACTTTTTGTGACCCAATGGACTATAGCCCACCAGGCTCCTCTGTCCATGGGATTCTCCAGGCAAGAATACTGGTGTGGGTGTCATTCCCTTCTACAAGGGCTCTTCCCAACTCTGGGATCGAACCCATGTCTCCTACATTTCAGGCAGATTCTTTACAGTCTGAGTCATCAAAGAAGCCACAGAAGTGTAGACATACCTCTGTACTATTCCGTGGAGGGGAATGGCTCATCTACAGCAACAAAGAACAATGACCATCATTGACTGACTTTTGTTACATATGTCATTAGCTTTCTCTACCATGTAGAAATAGAACTGATTAAAGCACATTTTATTAGCATCTGTTAGTATATTATGTACCTGGAGAAAAAAAGCATCTAAATATTAGAGTGAGAGTAAAACATATAGTTTCTCATCTAATTCTTATATCTTTGTAGTAACTCAACACACAATTAAATATTTTATAAGCAAATTACTGAATGAATTAATTAATAAATGATCATCTCTTTAGGCCACTATGGGTCAAAAGTATAAGTTTGTGGCTGCCTAGGGTCCCATTTTATAGTTCAATGATCAAATCTCCTTTCAAGGAAAATTTTATTAGTCATTTAAAGAATACACATATATATATGTATATTCTTCTACCACTGTATGGAAGGTTAATAAAAAGATATATATGTGTATATATATGTATGTACATGCATACATATTAAGAAAGTGTATTTTAATCAGTTTTATTTCTACATTGAAGAGAAAGTTAATGACACATATAGTTATATATCTATCTCCTCTGGAGTAGGAAATGGCAACCCACTCCAGTAATCTTGCCGAAAATCTCATGAAAGAAGAGCCTGGTGGACTACAGTCCAAGGGTTCACAAAGAGTCAGATACAACTGAGCATGTGTGCTCGTGCACGCACATGTGCACACACACACACACACACACACACACACACAATAAAAAAGTACCTAATAATTGGATGCCTGTCCTAGTGGAACCACAAATTCACTTAGCGTTCCGATTGATTTTTTGTGTGCTTCTTTGTCTTCAAAGTGAGGTACAATCTCTATGTTGATTATTCCTTAGTATCATTTCGAGAATTAAATGAGACAATAAATGTGACACTGTTTCACAGACCATAATGTAGTGTGTGCATGTCAGGGAATTATGTAATTATATACATCATTGGGTTTCTTATCACAAAGGAATTTAAAATCTATTCCAGAAAAAGTACGCTTTTCCTTGGGAAACAAAGAACTTCGTCTTAATAAAGAAAGTCTACTTCAGTGAAAAAATGGAAAGAAATAACTACTTGCAGAAATCTGTAGTATCAATGCAGGAAGGTTGGTTGAACATTAAGATATTTACTATGAACCCTGAATGAAATTGTCTTTTTTTTTTATAGGTTTTAATCTGTACTTATCTTAATCCAGCTACCAACATCAACTTGTAAAATCCCCTACAATTTGACTTTGAACTTCATTATCAAAGAATCAGAAAAGGTTTATGTTCCAACCCATACACCTGTGTGTTTGTATGTATATATGTGAAAAAGATAAAAAATATACATATGCAAGCACTGGTGGGCAAAGGTTGAATTATTTTCCTTTCACAAATGAAATGAGAACAAAAACATCAGACTACGAAGTATAAATCAGACTTTGCAATCAGTCGCTATTTTGGCGGAATTTTTGATTTCTAATAATTTTGGGACATGATAGACACATAGGAAAAGGAGATAAAATCTTGACCCTACGTGTGGAGTGTAGAGTTGGAAATATGACTCTCCATCAATTTAGAATATTCAAAAGTTTAAAACTGGATGAAAGTATTAACAAGGGAAAAAATATTCTATTTAATTGTACACAGAGAGAAACATTTTTTGATTTGGCTAGGACTCTGGGATTAAATAAAAAGCAAAAATACTAAAAGTTTCTAACAGAGTTTTCACTTATATGGACTAGAATCTAAAACAAACTAATAATGTTAAAAGGAAGTGGCTTATATTATTTATTGTTATTATTATTATAACTTATGGGCACAAGACTAATAGTTATTTACCACAGTTGTTTCATAGTATCCCTGTAAAAATAACTATGTTTATGATTTTGCGTATGCCTTGGAGAGAGAAAGCAGACAAGCTTTATCACATGGCACGGAAGGCTGTGAAACTGAAAGCTTAGATCCAGTCCACACTACCTACCAGTGTGAATTTAGACAAGCACTTTGCCTTTGTAAGTATAAGATATGTACTTTTTAACCTCACTTGTAAAATGTAAATAAAAACAATAATAATAGAGCTACTATATGATCCAGAAATTCCACTCCTGGGCATACATCCCAAGAAAACCATAATTTAAAAAGATACATGCACCCCAATGTTCATTGTAGCACTGTTTACAATAGCTAGAATATGGAAACAGCCTAAATATTTACTGACAGAGCAATGCATAAAGATGTCGTATAAATATACAGTGTAATATTGTGTGTGTTTGTGTTTATGCTTAATCATATCTGACTTTTTGCGATCCCACAAAGTATAGCCCCCAGGCTCCTCTGTCCATGGGATGTCCCAGGCAAGAATACGTGAGTGAGTTGCCATTTAATCCTCCAGGGGATCTTCCTGATCCATCCAGGGATCAAACCATGTCTTCTGTGTCTCCTGCATTGGCAGGCAGATTTTTTACCACTAGCACCACCTGGGAAGCCATCATAAAGAACAAAATAATATCATTTGCAGCAACACGGATGGACTAGAGATTGTCTTATTGGTTAAAGTAAGTCAGACAGAGGACAAATATATGCTATAGCTTATATGAGGTACCTAAAAAAAAAAAATGGTACAAATTAACTTACTTCCAAAATCAAAATAGAGTCACAGATGTAGAAAACAATCTCATGGTTGTTGTTCAGTCACTCAGTTGTCTGACTCTTTGTGACCCCATGGACTGCAGCACGCCAGGCTTCCCTGTCCTTCTCTGTCTCCGGGAGTTTGCCCAAACTCAAGTCCGTTGAGTTGGTGGTGTCATTCAACCATCTTGTCCTGCTGGCCCCTTCTCCTCCTACCTTCAATCTTTCCCAGCATCAGGGGCTTTTCTAATGAGTCAGCTCTTCACATCAGGTGGCCAAAGTATTGGAGCTTCAGCCTCAGCATCAGTCCCTCCAATGAATATTCAGGATTGATTTCCTTTAGGATTGACTGGTTTGATCCCCTGCAGTCCAAGAGACTCTCAATAACCTTCTCCAACACCATATTTCAAAAGCATCAACTCTTTGGTGCTCATCCTTCTTTATGGCCCAACTCTTATATCAGTACATGATTACTGGAAAAACCATAGCTTTGACGATATGGACCTTTGCCAGCAAAGTAATGTGTGTGCTTTTTAATATGTGTCTAGGTTTATCATAGCTTTTCTTCCCATCACTTCATAACAAGTAGAAGGGGAAGCAATGGAAACAGTGACAGACTTTATTTTCTTGAGCTCCAAAATCACTGTGGATGTTGACTACAGCTATGAATTTAAAAGACATTTCCTCTTTGAAAGAAAATTTTATGGTCACCAGGGGGAAAGAAGGAGGGAGGGATAAACAGGGAGACTGGGACTGACATTTACATACAACTATATGTAAAATAGATAACTAAAAATAACCTACTGTATAGCACAGGGAACTCTACTCAATGTTCTGTTATGATACATATGGCAAAAGAATCTAAAAATGAGTGGATGTATGTCTACATGTAACTGATTCACTTTCTTGTACAGCAGAAACTAACATAACATTGTAAATCAACTATACTCCAATAAAAATTAAAAAAAAAATACCTAGATCATACTATTACATAGCTAGTAAGTGCTAAGATTTAAAGTCTGTTTGATTAAAATTTTCTTCTATTTTTCACCATCATGTTTCACCCTAACCACAGCTAAATTTTCTCCAGAAGGCTTTGGTTTAGCGATGTAACTAGCAAATGGCATAAAGATAAATCTAAAGCAGCTCATCTTTGGAGAGACTCCCGGCACTGATCACATAAAAAACTGAATATTAACAATAATGAATATGTCCAGAAAATCCCATGAGGAATATGATCAGAGAATGAATTTGATGTAAAATTCAAATCATATGTTCTAGGCAAGCATTCTATACTTTAACATATTTAACTATAGGAATCAAACTGCAATAATGGCATTTTTTGTGCCATGTTCTTAAACATGTTTTTCATTTACCTAGAAAAAGTTCAATAGAGTTAATAGGCAATTTTACAAATATATGTTAAGTAGTATAGTGAAATAATATCATTCTTTCATCAAAGAAATATTTAGATATGAAAATGTGAGAGAAAATTGTATTGAAATATCTATAGAATATTTGCTATAAATACTATATAGGAAAAGTAATGTTAATCTATTACAAACAGAAAATTATTAAAAGGAAACAGATTCAGCTACTCATAGCATGCTTACATTTTACTTCTGGGCTATTTTAAATTGCAGATATTTTTAATTTTTATAATTTTAGATATTATCTTGCATTTTCTGATTTTCCCTTAATATTACAGAATGGAATTTTCATACAATACTCTTTAATTAAATATTATTATAATAAGTACATACTGAGACAACTATATCATAATTTATTTTTGTTTACTACTCTTTTAAATTTACTCTTTTTGTTTTCTTTTCCTTACCAGGTTTCTATTTTATTATTACATATTTTAATGAAAATATTTATATATAAACACTGTTAGTTACGTCAGATTACTGTCTCAAGATTGGTTTTAAATTGGACTGAAATGCTTGAATCTTCATTACATATATTACCAAATTGAAAAATTCTGTGTTAACCAATAATCAGTAAGAAAATTCACTATTAAATATCAAACATTCACATAATTTGTTCAGTCATTTGATCACAGATATTTTTTCACAAATTACAAAGATCAAATTTTTAAGTGGCTCATAAAGTCTACATTTTAAGTCTTACATAATTTGCTTTTCAGTTTTTAGTTATCAGATTTTTAAAATGCATATCTCACTGCAAATCTAAGATTATGCTTATAATGAGATAATTACTATGATCATACAGTTACCATGCTGCAGTCCATGGGGTCACAAAGAGTTGGACGCGACTGAACTGAACTGATACAGATTTAATAAAAGCATGCACAGTTAAACTCAAACATAAAACAGGTCTAGATATACCTATCTTACATTATGAAGTGTTTATATGTAATTGTATTTAGGCTTTTGGTTTGTAGAACATCAGACTTAAATCCAATTATTACCTTTGCAAACACTTACAGGATCTTTGAGCCCTGTTGGTACTCTTTAGACTATATAACTCTAAACTTTCTTAAAGAAATAAGATTCTGTAGCTCAAAGGAAAGTGAAAAATAAAATAGCCATAGAAAAGAATGATTCTACACAGCTGTAAAAGGTCAGGGAAAATGCCAAATATCAGAGAAATTCAGAGAATCTTGCTCTTGTTATTTTGACTAAACTGAAAACTGACTTTTACTTGTTTCTTTTTTTACAGACACTAATGCAAATTATACATGCTATAAGGAAATAAGAATCCATTGCAAATCACCAGGAAATCATTTAAAAACTGGAACAAAATAATCTTTGATAAATTGTAAGGAGTATTCTATCTTAAAGGAGTAAGCTTATGAATTTGATTTCAGTGCTTGTGCTTATAAACATTAATTTCATTATGAAAGGTTGTAATTTACTTTCCCCCTAGGAGAGAAAACTCTATCTTGGATTATATTTGCATATCTTTTTAATAGCCTCATTCCCTTTTTGACATGTAAAAATATTTATAGTGCTGGTAGGTCTGGTATTTCTGTACTCTTGGCAGTACACAGAGCAACCAGCTTGGAAATGGCTATAAAGTCGTATCTTATTAATGTTCCCATTCAGGAATGCAGGGACCCACTCAGTGTCCCTGGATCAATTACAATGATCAGATGTAATTGAACTTTCCACAGATATTGGCTTTTCTCCAAATATACTAATTCTAAGGAGTTAGAGCTATTTATTTTAGGAAAGGTTTTTTTTTTTTTAAAAAAACATTTATAGAATTATAAATTGACATCATCTAAAAGTGTCATCTGATCACACAGTTTGGGCTTCTTCTCTGAGGTTAGTCCTCTCTTCTCATTTACTGCTACTCCACTCCTAGTTTAGGAATGATTATTCCTTTCCTGGTCTATTGCAATTGTGTTCTAATTCATCATCTCTCAGTTTCCAATCTGCCCCCACACCTCCGACACACACACACACACACTTCTGTATTGTTCAGCCATTGTCACAATCAGGTTATATAAAGAATCACCCCAACAGGTAGTAGCTGAAATAACAGTCATTTATTTTCACTGATGGACAAACATTTGTCAGATCATCTCACTTCTGTGAAATATTTTCTCCTTGTCCCCCACATCTTGATATCTGCTAATTCTCCTTCAATGCTCCTTTGTGTTCTATGCATGTATTCATATATTCATATTGAATATATGAATGGAATAACAATAATCTGTTTTTTAATCTTTTCTTTGTTTTAAAACAAACCCTTCATTAAAAAAACTAATCCCATGTTAAAAAGTTATTATTCAAATTCGAGAAAATATTTCACATGAAGTTAAAATGTATAATTCATCAAGGTTGCATGCCTCATAGTTTGCATGTTACACTGCTGTGAATTTTAAACATAAATGTGCTTTTTGTTGCAATGGTGAATGGTATTGTTTCCTTAATTTCTCTTTCTGTTTTTTCATTGTTAGTATATAGGAATGCAAGGGATTTCTGTGTGTTAATTTTATATCCTGCAACTTTACTATATTCATTGATTAGTTCTAGTAATTTTCTGGTAGAGTCTTTAGGGTTTTCTATATAGAGGATCATGTCATCTGCAAACAGTGAGAGTTTCACTTCTTCTTTTCCTATCTGGATTCCTTTTACTTCTTTTTCTGCTCTGATTGCTGTGGCCAAAACTTCCAACACTATGTTGAACAGTAGTGGTGAGAGTGGGCACCCTTGTCTTGTTCCTGATTTCAGGGGAAATGCTTTCAATTTTTCACCATTGAGGGTGATGCTTGCTGTGGGTTTGTCATATATAGCTTTTATTATGTTGAGGTATGTTCCTTCTATGCTTGCTTTCTGGAGAGTTTTTATCAAAAGTGGATGTTGAATTTTGTCAAAGGCTTTTTCTGCATCTATTGAGATAATCATATGGTTTTTATCTTTCAATTTGTTAATGTGGTGTATTACATTGATTGATTTGCGGATATTGAAGAATCCTTGCATTCCTGGGATAAAGCCCACTTGGTCGTGGTGTATGATTTTTTTAATATGTTGTTGGATTCTGTTTGCTAGAATTTTGTTAAGGATTTTTGCATCTATGTTCATCAGTGATATTGGCCTGTAGTTTTCTTTTTTTGTGGCATCTTTGTCAGGTTTTGGAATTAGGGTGATGGTGGCCTCATAGAATGAGTTTGGAAGTTTACCTTCTTCTGAAATTTTCTGGAAGAGTTTGAGTAAGGTAGGTGTTAGCTCTTCTCTAAATTTTTGGTAGAATTCAGCTGTGAAGCCATCTGGTCCTGGGCTTTTGTTTGCTGGAAGATTTTTGATTACAGTTTCGATTTCCTTGCCTGTGATGGGTCTGTTAAGATCTTCTATTTCTTCCTGGTTCAGTTTTGGAAAGTTATACTTTTCTAAGAATTTGTCCATTTCATCCAAGTTGTCCATTTTATTGGCATAGAGCTGCTGGTAGTAGTCTCTTATGATCCTTTGTATTTCAGTGTTGTCTGTTGTGATCTCTCCATTTTCATTTCTAATTTTGTTAATTTGGTTCTTCTCTCTTTGTTTCTTAATGAGTCTTGCTAATGGTTTGTCAATTTTGTTTATTTTTTCAAAAAACCAGCTTTTAGCTTTGTTGATTTTTGCTATGGTCTCTTTAGTTTCTATTGCATTTATTTCTGCCTTAATTTTTAAGATTTCTTTCCTTCTGCTAACCCTGGGGTTACAAAAGAATAAAATACTTAGGAGTATATCTACCTAAAGAAACAAAAGACCTATACATAGAAAACTATAAAACACTGATGAAAGAAATCAAAGAGGACACAAACAGATGGAGAAACATACCGTGTTCATGGATTGGAAGAATCAATATTGTCAAAATGGCTATTCTACCCAAAGCAATCTATAGATTCAATGCAATCCCTATCAAGCTACCAACGGTATTTTTCACAGAACTAGAACAAATAATTTCACAATTTGTATGGAAATACAAAAAACCTCGAATAGCCAAAGTAATCTTGAGAAAGAAGAATGGAACTGGGGGAATCAACCTGCCTGACTTCAGACTCTACTACAAAGCCACAGTCATCAAGACAGTGTGGTACTGGCACAAAGACAGAAATATAGACCAATGGAACAGAATAGAAAGCCCAGAGATAAATCCACGAACCTATGGACACCTTATCTTTGACAAAGGATGCAAGGCTATACAATGGAAAAAAGACAACCTCTTTAACATGTGGTGCTGGGAAAACTGGTCAACCACTTGTAAAACAATGAAACTAGAACACTTTCTAACACCATACACAAAAATAAACTCAAAATGGATTAAAGATCTAAATGTAAGACCAGAAACTATAAAACTCCTAGAGGAGAACATAGGCAAAACACTCTCTGACATAAATCACAGCAAGATCCTCTATGACCCACCTCCCAGAATATTGGAAATAAAAGCAAAACTAAACAAATGGGATCTAATGAAACTTAAAAGCTTTTGCACTGCAAAAGAAACTATAAGTAAGGTGAAAAGACAGCCCTCAGATTGGGAGAAAATAATAGCAAATGAAGAAACAGACAAAGGATTAATCTCAAAAATATACAAGCAACTCCTGCAGCTCAATTCCAGAAAAATAAATGACCCAATCAAAAAATGGGCCAGAGAACTAAACAGACATTTCTCCAAAGAAGACATACAGATGGCTAACAAACACATGAAAAGGTGCTCAACATCACTCATTATTAGAGAAATGCAAATCAAAACCACAATGAGGTACCATTACACACCAGTCAGGATGGCTGCTATCCAAAAGTCTACAAGCAATAAATGCTGGAGAGGCTGTGGAGAAAAGGGAACCCTCTTACACTGTTGGTGGGAATGCAAACTAGTACAGCCACTATGGAAAACAGTGTGGAGATTCCTTAAAAAACTGGAAATAGAACTGCCATATGACCCAGCAATACCACTTCTGGGCATACACACTGAGGAAACCAGATCTGAAAGAGACACGTGCACCCCAATGTTCATCGCAGCACTGTTTATAATAGCCAGGACATGGAAGCAACCTAGATGCCCATCAGCAGATGAATGGATAAGGAAGCTGTGGTACATATACACCATGGAATTTTACTCAGCCGTCAAAAAGAATTCATTTGAACCAGTCCTAATGAGATGGATGAAACTGGAGCCCCTTATACAGAGTGAAGTAAGCCAGAAAGATAAAGAACATTACAGCATACTAACACATATATATGGAATTTAGAAAGATGGTAACGATAACCCTATATGCAAAACAGAAAAAGAGACACAGAAATACAGAACAGACTTTTGAACTCTGTGGGAGAAGGTGAGGGTGGGATGTTTCAAAAGAACAGCATGTATACTATCTATGGTGAAACAGATCACCAGCCCAGGTGGGATGCATGAGACAAGTGCTCCGGCCTGGTGCACTGGGAAGACCCAGAGGAATCGGGTGGAGAGGGAGATGGGAGGGGGGATCGGGATGGGGAATAAGTGTAAATCTATGGCTGGTTCATATCAATGTATGACAAAACCCACTGAAATGTTGTGAAGTAATTAGCCTCCAACTAATAAAAAAATTAAAAAAAAAAAATAAACATAAATGTGAAATCCAAGTCAGCATATATTCATACAAAATATTTATTTAATGCCTACTAGAATAGGCATTTGGGATAAATCAATAAACAGAACAGATTTTGATTATTAATATATTTACTCAATTTTTTGGTCTCACTTCTGCTACTATACTTACCACCAAACCCTTTTCCCCACCAGAGATTAGTCCCTTATCTTTATGTATCTGCAAGCTTTGGCAGAGTGCTTGACATATATTTGGTGTTTAGTGATGAAATAAATAAAGAAATGAAGAAGTTAATGTGCTATGGGGTCTTAAACTCTTCTGATTGAGTTCTTTTGCACAGTTTTCCAATGATCTGTCTATGCTGTGACATACCTAGCATATTTGACATTGGAGTCATTTGATTTTTAATCCCTTCTTTCATAAGAGAAAATTACTTTCAATAATAATACCAGAAAAAGGTGAAATTAATAAGATGCATATTACAGGGAATAAGGGGGAAAAGTATAAAACATATTGCATTAATGTATTTTTTGAAAATAGGTGTACATTTAATGAACCACCACAATAATGGAATAACAATAATCTCTGTTTTTTAATCTTTCCTTTGTTTTAAAACAAACCCTTCATTTAAAAAAACTAATCCCTTGTTAAAAAGTTATTATTCAAATTCGATAAAATATTTCACATGAAGTTAAAATGTGTAATTCATCAAGGTTGCATGCCTCATAGTTTGCATGTTACACTGCTGTGAATTTTAAACATAAATGTGAAATCCAAGTCAGTTTTATTATCTTTTTTAAAATGCTCTAGAGACAATATACTCCTTGCTGACACTGTAGCAGACTCTTCCCATGTTCCCTGCTCTCTGATATGTCACTGTGCCTATGTAAAGGTGGAGAAAAAATAATATGTGTGCACACACATACACACAATTTTATGTTCTATTATAGTCAAGAAATGGATAAATGATAAAGGCATTTCTAGAACAATGAGATAAAGTTGCTCTCTGAAAAGAAAGCTGATCAAATAACCATAAAATGAGGAAATGGCTTTATCAGGAGGTTGTCCATTCCAATAGATGAGCTGTTAAGCCCGCCTCATAATAACCATGTCCTGTTCCATAGAGATCAGGGGCATCCTCTGGTCTTCTTAGTGACTTCATCAGTTACATTAGGCTCTTTGCATGGACCTCTTTGAGTGGCGAGTTGACATAAATAAGAGCTTGTTAACATTTGTTAAACATGACCAAAATATTTCAATGCAATTATTGTTAGAGTAGGAGAAGGGAATGTATCTACCTGCCTAATAATAATTCTTGCTGAACATACCATTTTATGGCTTTCAATTGATTGCCCATTGAAAAGGAAACTCACACAGTTTAAATTAAGGTACTGTGCTTCCTTGGTGGCTAGGTGATAAAGAATCTGCTTAGCAATGGAGGGGACACAGGTTTCATCCCTGACCTGGGAAGATCCCACATGCTGCTGAGCAACTAAGCCTGTGGGCCACAACTCTTGGGCCTGTGCTCTAGAACCCAGGAGCCGCAGCTACTAAAGATCCTTGTACCATACAGTCTGTACTCTGCAACGAGAGAAGCCACCGCAATGAGAAGCTCGTGCCCTGCAACGAGAACACAGCTCCCGCTGGCCACAACTAGAGAAAAGCCTGGGCAGCAATGAAGACCCAGCACAGCCAAAAATAAATAGATAAATAGATGATTTTAAAAATCAAGGGACAGTTCTGAGAAGAGTGTGTCCAAATCAAGAGCAAGTGCAAGATAGCTAGATAAAATGTGCCCATGTGTGGGACCTGCCATAGATGTGAGGAATGAATCAAGGGCATGGATTTAAAGCAAAAGCTGCATTTGAAAAGTCAAGAAGATGACAGGAGACCTTGGCGTGTTCTTATCAAGTTGTTCACAGAGGTTGTGAAATAAAGCTGAAGTGAGAAAGGGGAAGATGAAGCTACAGTGGTCAGTAGGAAGCTGATTATGAAGGAACTTATGTGACTTGCCAAGAATGTGGGTTTTATCCTAAGACTTCCAGAAAACACAAAACATTTGATCAGAAATGACATGATGAGGTTGTGTTCACCAGCTAGATGCATCTCCAAAAGTACTGGAGGTTTGCTCATTGTGAAGGAATAAAAGAAGTAGGATCACAGAGAGAAGCTGAACAGAAATGCACTGGTGAAAAAGGTCACAGCCAATCCAAGGGGTGCCCTGGAACTGTGTCTGACCTTCAAAAGAAATAAAGAAAGTGAAAAAAAAAAAGAAAAAAAGAAAGTGAAGTCGCTCAATCGTGTCCGACTCTTTGCAACCCCATGAACTGTAGCTTACCAGGCTCCGCCATCTATGGAATCGTCCAGGCAAGAATACTGGAATGGGTTGCCATTTCAAAGTTGTGCCATTTTGAGCAAAGGGTTATTCATTTATACCCCTATCCCTTTTCTTCTCTAATGGACTAGTCAGTGGCTTTAGTATGTCCCCAGGAGAGGAGCTTGATCTTGGGTGAGGTGGTGTACTGGGGAGAGAGAAATTACCAGAGAAGTTTTCAGCTGAGAACAGTCAGCCAGTCAACATTCCTAGAAGGTGGGAGAATGAGGGTCTCAGTTTTGAAATGAAGATTTGATTGACTCACCACAGCATCCTTTCCACTTAACAGACTGTATAACAACTTAACCCAGTCTGGTAAACCTAGTAGAGGAGGGGGAATTTGATGTCTGTGAAAACCTGGTAACAAGGAGTAGGCAGTCATTGGTTTTTAATGAGTGAATGTTTCCTTTTGAAGATTTTTGAAAGAGATTATCAAATATGAAACTAGGAGAGAAATTAATTACTGAATGAAGCAAGAAAATAATATAGCTATTCTAGCTGAAGCTAATATTCATTGATCTATTCAAAGACTGGTTCCAAATAGGAAAAAGAGTACGTCAAGGCTGTATATTGTCACCCTACTTATTTAGCTTGTATGCAGAGTACATCATGAGAAATGCTGGGCTGGAGGAAGCATGAACTGGAATCAAGACTGCTGGGAGAAATATCAATAACTTCAGATATGCAGATGACACCACCCTTATGGCAGAAAGTAAAGAAGAGCTAAAGAGCCTCTTGATGAAAGTGAAAGAGGAGAGTGAAAAAGTTGGCTTAAAGCTCAACATTCAGAAAACAAAGATCATGGCATCCAGTCCCATCACGTCAAGGCAAATAGATGGGGAAACAGGGGAAACAGTGGCTGACTTTATTTTTGGGGGCTCCAAAATCACTGCAGGTGGTGATTGCAGCCATGAAATTAAAAGATGCTTACTCCTTGGAAGGAAAGTTATGACCAACTTAGATAGCATATTAAAAAGCAGAGAGATTACTTTGCCAACAAAGGTCCATCTAGTCAAGGCTATGGTTTGTCTAGTAGTCATGTATGGATGTGAGAGTTGGACTATAAAGAAAACCGAGCACTGAAGAATTGATGCTTTTGAACTGTGGTGTTGGAGAAGACTCTTGAGAGGCCTTTGGACTGCAAGGAGCTCCAACCAGTCCATCCTAAAGGAGATCAGTCCTGGGTGTTCATTGGAGGGACTGATGTTGAAGCTGAAACTCCAATACTTTGGCCACCGGATGCGAAGAGCTGACTCATTTGAAAACACCCTGATGTTGGGAAAGATTGAGGGCAGGAGGAGAAGGGGACAGCAGAGGATAAGATGGTTCGATGGCATCACTGACTCAATGGACATGGGTTTGGGTGGAATCCGGGAGTTGGTGATGGACAGGGAGGCCTGACATGCTGTGGATCATGGGGTAGCAAAGAGTCGGACACGACTGAGCAACTGAACTGAACTGACTGAACTGATTCAGAGAATTTTTAGAAAAAAAATTTCAAGACTCTATATAAGTGAGTTTTCTGTCAATATGCAGTTTGAAAAGCTATTAATCCCATCAACAATTAGCATTCAATAGTGTCTACTTATCCCTTTAAAAGCTCATTTTCCTAAAAGTTTTTGAAAATGTTATCTGCTTTTTACATGCATTAAATGCCATCTCAAAATGATGATTAACATTCTCAATACCCAAAAGAATTCTTTAGTTTCTACATTTATTTTCTGAATCTATCTTCCATTATCAGCATTGAAATACTGGATTACACTGGCTTCATGTAAAATAAAACAGCCTCTTCAGTCTTCTCAATCACAGATCTCAGCCAGGATGGCCTCACATTTCCCACAGCTTCACTGAACTTTGGAAAAGATGTTTCTTCCTGTCTCTGGGCACCTGACTGCTCCCTCACCCCTGCTCCTAAGGAACTTACCAGGTCTAAGTGTAGAGGTGCCTTCCTGTCCTTTTCTTAAAACATTTATTTCAAAAGAACAGGCAATGGAAAATAATTTCTCTGTCCCTTTGAGATGTCAATCTTTCCAAAGCTATCTTGCCAGTTTTGTGACCTTAACACTGTTTCTCAGGCACTGGGGAAGCTTCCCTGGGCAATACAGTCATTAAAGAAGATAGTGTCCCTAATGTCCCAGTTTTTGTGGTAGAGGAATAGCCGGACCTCTAGAGTCACCTTGCTCCAATTTGTAAACCAACCTCCGCCCTGAAGATATGAAAAAAGTTGTTTCCTTTCCTTTCCAGTAACACCGGTTTGCAATAACAGATTACCCACGATACCCCATCTCCGACTCTTAAAATTCCCCCTGCTCGCTTGTTTCTGCAGAGTTTAGTAACACTGTTTTCTGGTCTCTCTCCTATTTCCAAATCCTTGAATACAAGTCTGCATGTTTCTAGCTTTGTCTGATGTAATTTTTGCTTTGACAATCTATAAAATTTCCTAATTCCTCCCATAATGGGTCATCTATATTTCTTATTTCTCTATTTCTTTCACTTTCATAAAATTCAGAATTTTTAAACTAGGATTACCAAATTCATCTAATTTAGTTATAGTCACTTTCCCTTCAAAAGGATAGCAATATTAAGTGGATAGCAATATAGATATGAGTGAAAACTCCTTTAATTCCCTTTTAACTTTAATTCACTAATTATTCAACCCGTCAAGTCATATCTGTGGACATTTTGCACTTATACAGGAATATCAACAGATATTCTTTTGTTTAGACAATTCTCTGTGTATTATTGGGCTTCCCTTGTAGCTCAATTGGCGAAGAATCTGCCCGCAATGAGGGAAACCTGGGTTCAATCCCTGGGTTGGGAAGATCCCCTGGAGAAGGGAGAAGCTGTCCACTCCAATATTCTGGCCTAGAGAATCCCATGGACTATACAGTCCACGGGGTCACAAAAAGTTGGACACGACTGAGCGACTTTCACTTGTCACTGTCATGCATATTATTGCATGAGAAACAACTAGGAGCAAAAAGAAGCACATGTAACTACTGGAAATAAACAGCATTAATTGAAAAAAGATAGTTAGGACTGACCTAAGGCTAAAAACTATTCAAAGTATAAAATTTTAATTTTGAAGTCTTACGACTGAGACATTCAGGAAGATCTGCACCTGTCTTATATCTATAATCATCTTTCCTCTTTTATCAGTTCTTGTCATTATATTGAAACAAATTTTTTTCTTCTTGCAAGTATGTTGCATATGACTTGGCACTTAGCTACACGCAAAACACTCTGCCAAGTGCTGCATCTAAAAGAATGAATTAGCAGGTATATATATTCTGCCCTTTGGAGTTGGCAATCCCACAGGGCAAGTAGCATTCATGCAGATTATTACATAAATAGCTACTTAGTCATAGTTATAGTAAGATCTCTAAAATAAGAATGTAGAGAGTCGCCAGATTTTGTACCTGAAGATTAGACAGTAGTTTAGAGTAAGCAGTGAAGGAAATACTTTGAGGAATGACATTTTGCAGGACTTGGAAGTTAACAGTAGAATAGAGGAAACATGAAGGAGAATTATACAAAAGACCTTATATTCAGGGTCCTTGAAGCACCAGAGGAATGCAAGGAAACCAAGAAAACCACAGTTAACCAGAGGGTCAGGTAGGGAGACTCACTGAGTGAAGATGGTAAGAAGATGGTGAAAAGTCTCCTTAACCTCCTCCCGACACAAAAGATTTGGGATTTGAGCAGTTTAAAGTTTGATCCGGTATAATGTGTCAAGTGTTGGTCTGGGAGAGGCAAGATCAGATTTTCCTTCCTATTTCAAGTACTGTTCTCTTCCTACATGGGTTATAGATTTTTAAAAGGCAAAAATAAATTGGAGAGGGATATTAGTTAGGGAGACATTGTATTCCAGCTCAAGCATAATTTTGACTTTTAAATAGCAATGTGTTACATAATAGAAAACAGAAAAGAAGTTCCATTCTAAAAGTTGCTATTGTTTTGGTATGTTTTTATCTTAAGCTCTTTTTTTCCCACTTAAGTTCATAATTTTCACATTCTCACAATCTTATTATACTTACTATACTTATTTAATTTACTTCAATCAAATAAGTTCTAAGTGTTTTATTGTGTGAACAAATAAACATCACACGGATTATTTTCATTTATCTATGATCTTGCAAGTGTATCATCTGAAACACATTCTATATTCAGTGCTTACTGAGCATTTCTATTTGAATGTCTAAGAGAACTTTCTAAAGGATTATGTTTAAAACTAAACTCTTGATTCCATCCCTCACCCCAAAGCTGCTTTTCTAGAAACTTTCCCCATCTCAGGAAATACCAATTCCGTCTTACCCTCTGCTCAAGTTAAATCTCTGGTGGTTGTCACAATGTGCTTTTTCTTCTTATCAAAAGCATCAAAACATTCTGCCAGCTCTTACTTTGAAACTCATTCAAAATCTCATTTCCCACCATCATTACTACTGCCATTTATGTTTCTTGTCCGACAAGTTTATTACAGTATTCTTACTGTAGTCTTCCCTTGCATGCATTTAGATGAATATGGGGCAAATATTTACTCAGAAAAAAGAAACTACAGAGCAATTTTCTCTTTGCTCTGCCAGACATGACTTATGTTCAGAGGTTATCCAATATGCTTTTAATACATATAAAGTTAGTAACAGTGACAAAAGTCTACTTTTGTGGTCTTGGAACTTTAAAATATTCCCATTCAAAATAAAGGCCCTTCCCACATTAATAGTGAAACATGGACACAATAATATTAGATGAAGCTTTTGTCTAATGCTAATTTTTCAATTTAATGGAATTCAGGATAATGAAGAGTTATTCTCTCCTGAACTTTCCTTTCTCATCTGACTGCACTGTTGAGCTGCGAGAGATGACCTACAAGGTCTCTGCCATTTTTATCATTTTCTGTGATCTGTGATATTTTCCAACTGCATGTGATCTATTTTGCTTTAAAATTATTGATTCAGTTCAGTTCAGTCGTTCAGTCGTGTCCAACTCTTTGCGACCCCATGAACTGCAGTATGCCAGGCCTCCCTGTCCACGCCAACTCCCAGAGTTTACCCAAACTCATGTCCATTGAGTCGCTGATGCCATCTATCCATCTCATCCTCTGTCGTCCCCTTCTCCTCCTGTCTTCAATCTTTCCCAACATCAGGGTCTTTTCAAATGAGTCAGCTCTTCACATCACGTGGCCAAAATATTGGAGTTTCAGCTTCAACATCAGTCCTTCCAATGAACACCCAGGACTAATTTCCTTTAGGATGGACTGGTTGGATCTTTTTTTTTGTTGACAAAGTAATGTCTCTGCTTTTTAATATGTTGTCTAGGTTGGTCATAACTTTCCTTCCAAGGAGTAAGTGTCTTATAGGCCAAATTAATATGGCATGCAAATTAATAGAGTGTCATTCATATTTTATGAAATGTTCCTAGACTTTGAGAGAGGTATTTTTGCCATATTGCTATTATGATAAGTTATACTGCTAGAATTAGGATATAAGAGGATGTGATTGTGGTGAAATAAATTTTTCTCATAATTTTGATGGCAAGGAAGAGTTACAATTTATGATATCTATCTTAATTCTACCTGTTTTTAGATGCCTAGAGTCTCCTAAATTTTAAATTGAAAGCTGACATCTGAATGATTAAAGGTACATTTTAATGGGAATATCAAGTTGAATGAATCGTACATTTCCAGAGTAATGATTCTAGATTAAGAAGACAAATTTTAAGTCCAATAGTTTTGAGCTCCTTGTGTACAAAGCATGACTTTTAGCAACATTTCTTAATGTCTGAGTCTAATTCCTTTTATGTAACATCTAGATTATAACATGTTTTATGACTTAAACAGACATTAAATGTAAATTGCACTGCACAGTGTCATGTACAAAGTGACTGTTCAATCTGTGGTAACTATAATATTAGTAGTATCTGTGCTCCATTGTGCTTGGTCATTGTGCTCAGTTTTGTCTGACTCTTTGTGATCCCATGGATTGTACCCAACCAGGCTCCTCTGTTAATGGAATAGAGGTAAATAAATAAAACTCTCTTGAAAATACTGAACATGTATTTTGTTGTACATCAAAAATTGTAATGAATCCAATGGTGAACGTGTTCTTTTCTCTATATTTTTTTCTTTCCTATTTTGTAGTTCTATCTTTGGTGCTACCTACCTTACTTGGGAGCCTCCTTATTCAAAGTGGACTTCAGCGTCTAGCAAAGTGCCTGGTATATGATAGGCAACCAAGAACTATTTTTAAATGGGGAATTTCAAATGATATTCCTTGGACTCACTTTTAAAGTTTTTATTTTATATTGTCATTTCACTGAATTTAAGTCAGGAAGCAACAGTAAGAACTGGACATGGAACAACAGACTGGTCCCAAATAGGAAAAGGAGTGCGTCAAGGCTGTATATTGTCACCCTGCTTATTTAACTTATATGCAGAGTACATCATGAGAAATGCTGGCCTGGAGGAAGCACAAGCTGGAATCAAGATTGCTGGAAGAAATATCAATTACCACAGACATGCAGATGACACCATCTTTATGGCAGAAAGTGAAGAAGAGCTAAAGAGCCTCTTGATGGAAGTAAAAGAGGAGAGCGAAAAAGTTGGCTTAAAGCTCAACATTCAGAAAACAAAGATCATAGCATCCAGTCCCATCACTTCATGGGAAATAGACGGGGAAACAGTGGGAACAGTGGCTGATTTTATTTTTGGGGCTCCAAAATTACTGCAGGTGGTGATTGCAGCCATGAAATTAGAAGACACTTACTCCTTGGAAGGAAAATTATGACCAACCTAGACAGCATATTTAAAAGCAAAGACATTACTTTGCCAACAAAGGTCATCTAGTCAAGGCTATGGTTTATCCAGTGGTCATGTATGGATGTGAGAGTTGAACTATAAAGAAAGCTGAGCGCTGAAGAATTGATGCTTTTGAACTGTGGTGTTGGAGAAGACTCTTGAGAGTCCCTTAGAATGCAAGAACCTCCAACCAGTCCATCCTAAAGGAGATCAGTCCTGGGTGTTCATTGGAAGGACTGATGTTGAAGCTGAAACTCCAATACTTTGGCTACCTGATGTTAAAACCTGACTCTTTTGAAAACACCCGGATGCTGGGAAAGATTGAGGGCTAGACGAGAAGGGGACAGCAGAGGATGAGATGGTTCGATGGCATCACCGACTCAATGGACATGAGTTTGGGGAGACTCCAGGAGTTGGTGATGGACAGGGAGGCCTGGCATGCTGCAATTCATGGGTTCTCAAAGAGTCGGACATGACTGAGCGACTGAACTGAACTGAACTAAACTGAATTCTACCTTCAGTCTGTCCTTTAGCACCATCCTTATTGCTTGCTTTCGATTTTAATTCCTCACTACCTCTAAATGGTGAACAATGTTGTATATATAGTGGATAACTGCCTGGAATCTGAAATGTGTTTTTGGAAGGTGTTGCCAGTTTCAAGGTGGGCAAATTAGCTAACCGTTCTGTGCTTCAGTTCCGTCATCAATCAATGGGGATAATCATTATGTCCATGTTGTGACTGTGACATGAGGAATAAATGCATATAAATTGTTTTTGTACATAGCACTTTGCATAAGATAAGCATTCAATAAATTATAGTTATTATTGCTATTTAATTGCAGCATTGTAATATTTTATCTCCTTGAATCTTAGTCCTCTGGAAGGATTCAATCCTGTTAGCAATTTGCTCATTTTTTTTTCCTTCAAGGACACGTTTATTTATTATTACTCAGATGCTCTGATGGGCAATGTATCCACAAATTTGAATGTCCTGTGATTCCTGCTACTCAAAACTTCACAATATTGAGCAAAGGCAAAATTATTGGAGGTAAACAGACAAATCAATATTCGTAAACACTTCTGTAGAAATGAATAGACAAGCAAAACCAGAAAATTTTAATGATAAAAGTAAGAAATAACTGTAAAGTGAACACACCAATTTCTATAAGAGCAGTGTTCATGAAAAGCAGACTTTATGTTTGTCATGCTTTCAAAAAGAGTGTTTTTTATGTTTCAACTTTCATATAATGAATTTACTTTTCATTTACCCTAGTATTCTGCCAAACCACGTAAGCCGTCTTTCTTTACCCTCTCTCCCTTTTCACCTAACATAAGACACCTCCCCTGAGTCTGCAAATATTTTCTCTCCACCTAAATGCCTCCCAGGGCTTCCCTGATGGATTAACTGGTAAAGAATCTGCCTGCAGTGTAGGAGATCTGGGTTCAATCCCTGGGTTGAGTCAATCCCTCGGTTGAGATGATCCCCTAGAGAAGGGAACAGCTACCCACTCCAGTATTCTGGCCTGGAGAAATCCACGGAACCTACACTCCATGGGGTCAAAAAGAGTCAGACACGACTGAGTGACTTTCACTGATTAAATGCCTCCTATGCCTTCTTCTCTTTTCAAAACCCATTAGTATTATTTTCCTCTGTAGTTAATCTTCCAAAAATCTGGGAAGATTCAAATTTTGTTCTGAAATATACTAGACCCAAAGCTAGTAGTGGGCAGGAAATAGGAAGAAAAGGTTCAGGAAAGATTTTGTTGTTCAGACGCTCAGTCATGTCTAACTCTTTGTGACCCCATGGACTACAGCATGCCAGGCTTCCCCATCCTTCACTATCTCCCTGAATTTGCTTAAACTCATGTCCATTGAGTCAGTGATGCTATATACCATCTCATCCTCTGACGCCCTCTTCACCTTTTGCCTTCAGTCTTTCCCAGCATCAGGATTTTTTCTAATGAGTTGACTCTTCACATCAGGTAGCCAAAGCAGTGGAATTTCAGCTTCAGTATCAGTCCTTCCAATGAATATTTAGGGTTGATTTCCTTTAGAATTGACTGGTTTGCTCTCCTTGCTGTCCAAGGGACTCTCAGGAGTCTTGTCCAGCACCATAATTTGAAAGCGTCAATTCTTCAGCACTCAGGCTTCTTCATGGTCCAACTGCCACATCTGTACATGACTACTGAAAAAAACCACAGCTTTGACTATATGGACCTTTGTCAACAAAATGATGTCTTTGCTTTTTAATATCCTGTCTAGGTTTGTCATAGCTTTTCTTCCAGGGAGCAAACATCTTTTAATTTCATGGCTGCAGTCACCATCCTCAGTGATTTTTGGAGCCCAAGCAAATAAAATCTGTCACTGCTTCCATTTTTTCCCCTTCTCTTTGCCATAAAGTGATGGGACCAGATGCCATGATCTTAGTTTTCTAAATGCTGAGTTTTAAGGGAGCTTTTTCACTCTACTCTTTTATCCTCATCAAGAGACTCTTCAGTTCCTCTTCACTCTCTGCCATTTGCATGATATCTAATGGCAGAAATCAGGAGGGGTGGTCAGATACTTAATGAAAGCATCCTGCAGCTTGTTCCTGTTCTTGATTTTGCAACAGATCTTCATAAACTAAAGGTTCTGAGAAAAACTCTGTTAAAAGATCTAGCATTTCTTTGATTTATTTAATTATTGACCCCCTTTAAGTTTAATACATTATGGGAACTATATTTGAAAAACACCAAAATTTTTTATTAAAAATATTCTTTATTTTGCTTTATTTTCATGTTGGGTGAAAACTCATAGAATAAAAATCCTAAAATATAGTATTCTTATAACAAATTTGAAAGAAAATATGAGCAATTATGTGAATGTATATAAACAACTAAATATAGATACATATGCATGCATGTTTTATGTGGATAGTTGTTGTATACATATAATCTTTAATTGTGGAAAATATAAAATTTCATGGTCTAGATTAGAATGATAAAGTAACTATATATCTTGATACAGAACTGCACCAAAGCTCTTATAAACTGTCCTTCCGAATTTGACATTCTGAATAAAGAAGGAGAATCATCTTAAATTTCTTCTCTGTCATTAGGAAGCTTCAGGGTTTTTTTCAGTTTCCTTTTTATCCTATTTACTACTTATTTAATTACTGACCATCACCACATTTTATGGTTCATTCATTTAAGTTATATTCTAGTTCTCAATTGTATTGTATAAAGTTTAAGGAAAATAAAAACAAAAACAACATGGCACAATACACAGAACACTGATTCTGGAGGAAGAAGCACCAGTGATAATCTCAGTTCAATCACTAACCTGCTGTGTGAAATTTGTGATGCCCCCTCATTCAGGTACAGCAAACCCTATAGCAACAGGAGAAACAGACAGTCATCGGTCTAATTAATATCTCTCAGTCAAAGTCTTACACATTTCACAGTTTGGTTGATGTCTATCAGCCAAATACTGCCAGAAACACTGTTATAGCCCAACAAAGTTGGGTTACTGCCTCGATGCTTGCCATGAGAGAGAGCACACCATTGGAGATGTCAGGGCCAGCTCGGGGCAAAAATGTTGAAGTATTTAAGTACAGCATTTTGGAAAGTGTTGGATTTAAGAAAGAAGATTATATTCTGGAAGCTGGGGATATTTTATGCTTATGTATCTTTATCAATCTTATCTAAAAGTCAGCAGAAACAAAACAAACCTAAAACTATTTTTTTTTTTTTTAAAGCAGCAATAGCTGCTCCTATTGGCCATGAAAGAGGATGTTTCGTCATCTGCAGGTTTTGGCTAGCATTCTTGTTTTTGTCTTTATTTAAAAATGATTATAGTATGGTTCTCTTTTTATCTTAATCTATCATGTCACGAGGTGGTCTTCTTTGATATTGCCATTCTATGAAATTATTCATGTAGAGCAGAAAACAATGGCCTAGTAGGGAGCTCCAGTCCAGACTCTAGAACATCGAGGCCTGGCTGTCACTGCCAAACTGGCTCCCTGCTCGTAGGGGCTGCTTTCTCTCCTCTGTTTCAACACATCATGCTATATTATGTCTTGCATTAAAACTGATGTGTATACTTGTCTCTTTCACTAGATTTTGAGATCCTAGAGAGCTGCTGTTAATTTTTCTTCTCCTTTATATCACTCAAAATCTGTAATACTGGACCTTCCACACAGTACTTTCTTAGATATTAAGAAATTGTTGATTTGTGTACAAGTGACCTACAAATGGCTCATTCTGTTATGGTCTTGCAAAATCTCAGGGCAGCTGTGGAATTTAGCCAAGAATAAAGTTTAGAGGTGCCATAATAGACCACATAAGATCACCCTAACTTTTGATATCAATTGCAAGGTTGAGAATTTCCCAAAACTAATTTTGAGCTTAATAATGTACTAGAAAGATTCACAGAATTCACTGAAGACTGTTGCATTCACAGTGATGGTTTATTACAGGGAAAGAACATAGATTAACATCAGCCAAAGGAGGAGATGCCTGGAACAGGGACCAGAAGATGTAACAGACACAGAACTTCTGTTGTTACCCAGCCCACCCACTATTTTCCTGGCATAGATGTGTGACGATACCACAGAGTATTGCCAAGCAGGGAAATGTACTTGTGCCTCAGGTGCAGAATTTTATTTGAGTTCCATTGTGCAAACATAATTGATTGACTGACTGACTGATTGATTGAGGCTTATGTGGTTGATCTCAGTCTCTAGATCGATTGATACTTCATTACTCAAAGCACCCACCCTAAATCATACTGTTGGCCTTTTCGGCATACCCACTGTCCCTCGAAGGCTTGGCTAGCTCCCCCTAAATCACACTGTTGTTTATTATTGTTGTTCAGTCACTCAGTCATGTCCTACTCTTTGCAGCCCCATGGACTTCAGTACACCAGGTCTCCCTGTCCCTCACCACCTCCTGGAGTTCACCCAAGTTCATGTCCTTTCAATCAGTGATGCCATCCAACCACCCAAATCATACTGTTGCCATCTGGCTATTCCAAGGCCCCCAGACAAGCAATGACCATCTCCCAGTAGCCAAGGGCAAAGGCTAGATCTCTTTTGGAACAATTAAATTCTTTATTATATGGGCTTTCATATCAAGTACTCATAATTAAAACATTCTATCAGATCAGATATTCCTATCTTTTGAAGCATCACCATGATAATATTTTAGAAGAATAGCTAATTTCAGCAAAGTCATAGTTCATAGAAAAATACATCATGAATAATTTTGATAAAACATTACAGATAAGGGAAGTATAATCTTGGGAGATGAAGCCTATCATTATGGCTTGCAGAGTTCTGCTATATTTAATTCTCATTTTCTCTTTCTTTCTTTTCTTTTTCTACTCTGTCCTTAATAGCAGCTTTTAGTGATTCTTCTTTGCTATGCCATTAAGAGCAGAATTTTTCATTGTTAATGAGAAAAAAAAAGTGAAAGTGTTAGCTCCTCAGTCATACCTGACTCTCTGTGACCTCATGGCCTGTAGCCCACCAGGCTTTTCTGTCCATGGAATTCTCCAGGCTAGAACTAGAGTGAGTAGCCAGTCCCTTCTCCAAGGGATCTTTCCAAACCAGGGATCAAACCCAGGTCTCCTGCATTGCAGGTAAATTCTTTATTATCTGAGCCACCAGGGAAACCACAGTGCTCACTAAAAGTAATGCTCTTTTTGAAAAATACTTGGGATCATTGCATAATATTAAAAGAGCCCAAGTATGTTCTTGAATTTTCCTTCGTCCTCATGAAGCATATTTGCTAGGTTAATGTGAGATGGGAGGCTGTTCTTGTTGTGAATGGCCCCTGTCTCTCTGTATATGTCCATTCAAGTGTTTTCAGTACCATATAGGAATTCATTATTTAGCTGGACTGGGTATGAGTTTTTGGATAAATCTGTCCACAGTGCATTGGCTTTCATTGATTATATGAATAATATTGTGTTTGTGTGTAAATGTCTTCATATGGGAAGTATGGGAAAGTGGTTGCTCCAGAAACCTAGAAGTACTATGCATGCTAAGTCACTAAGTCATGTCCAACTCCATGGACTGTTCCCCACCAGGCTCCTCTGTCTACATGATTTCCCAGGGAAAAATACTGAAGTGGGTTGTCATTTCCTTCTCCAGGGGATCTTCCCAATCCAGGGATCAAACCAGGGTCTCCTGCATTGGCAAGTAGATTCTTTATTGCTGAGCCATCAGGCAATAACATCAGCAACTCATTGAGCATTTATCAATATCTCCCAACTGCCAGATACTGTGGTCTTACCGTGGTTGCTACTAAAATGTGAGGCATGGTCCTTCTATTCCAAGTTCAGTATACAAAGTTTACAAAACACATTTTAAAAGTACAGCTATTTATTTATAGTCAAGTTAAGCAGGTATTTTTCTTACAGAAATTTTTTTTTTTATGATTTGGTCAAATTTTAGTAGTTATTTTGAAATTAATATTTTTTTAATAAAAGGTGAAAGGAAGGATTAGGCAGTGGAATCTAAAACTGGCTCTCCTGATCTGCTCTGTAATTTTCCTTAAAACAAGGGCTGAATTTTAGATGAATTGCCCTTTCCTTAGGCGAATTCAGAGGTCTCTCTTTTCTTTTTTTTTGCACCAAACCTTGCTGAATATTGCACATTAATGGCAGTTTCTCTCAATCTGTCACTGAAATATGGCTACACTTTGGTGATTTTAGGACTCCACTATGTACATCGTGTCAAATTATATCAATGCAATGAAGTTAGACACATTCATCAAAAGTTTTAAGCATATCAACCTGATAAAGATAAGTCATGGATTTAAATTTGTGATTAAATATTATCAGAGGAGCCAAAAGTAATGCTGTTAATATTCCTCAGGAAGAATTTCCAGTAGACAAGTTGTCTCTACCAAGAGGCTGCATGATGAATTGAAAGGGTTTGTTCAAGTTTAAGGTCCAACAGCTACCAAGTATATGAATTCGGGAAAGTGAGTTACTATAGTCTTAAAGCTACCTACAATTGAAAATAGCTCTTTTCATAATATTCATAGTGTTCTTTCAAGGCTCGTGATAAAAATGAATAAATGTGTGTGAAGTACTTTGAAATTGCTAAATATTTTATTTCTCTTTTAATTATTTCAGTGCAATTTCCCTTGATTTCACAATGATGAGTCTTATGAATAAAGATGGATTGAAATTGGGTGGGGCAGTCTAACTTGTTTAGTTCATTGCTAATAAAACTAACAATAGCATTAAATATTCACTGAATGAAATGATGAATAACAATGAATGAATTATTAAAGCACTACAGAAGGGATTAAATTTTACTACCTTTGACCACAAAGAAGTACATAAGAAATGACATCATGAAATATTAATTTTATCTTTATTTAGATATAGTGATGATGCAAAAGTTTCATTGTACATCATTGCATTATAAAATCTAAAGAATGCTTTTGTTAATGGTCATATATAACAGAAGAATTATGATTGAAAAAGTTTAAAAAATAGTGGGATGTATTTCATTCTTTAAGTGGACAAGACCTTGGTGTTAGTGATGACATGAATAGGATGCAGAAAATTGACCTTTCTCATTATTTCAATTTGAAAAGCATTTCTTTAGAACTGTCTTAAAGAGGCCAGTGATAACTAAATAATTAGTTGGAGAAAGTGAAAGTGTTAGTTGCTCAGTTGTGTCTGACTCTTTGTGATCCCATGGACTGTAGGCTGTCAGGGTCCTCTGTCCATGGAATTCTCCAGGCAAGAAGACTGGAGTGGGTTCCCATTCTCTTCTCCAGGGTAACTTCCTGACCCAGGGAAGAGAAGTTACAGACCTGACCAAGAGACCTGAACTCAGGTCTCTTGCATTACAGGTAGATTCTTCACTGTCTGAGCAACCAGGGAAGCCTTAGTTGGAGAGTAGCATTTAAACAATGATCTGCACTAGACCATGATTGGCCTTCAGGTAAAGAGTAAAATAAAAAGGGACATAGATGGAAATAAAGAAAAGTTGGAAGGGTGAATGGCAGGCAAGTGGGACAGAGTTTGACTAAAATAGAGAATCAGAGAAGCATCTGTCCCCTGAATTGGATTCCTTTATACATGTATCTTAAGCCATCACTTTTATGTTAATGATCCCATAGCTCTTGGCCAGTTCTCTCAAGAGCTCTTTATCCAGGCATAGAATTACTTTCTATAAGTCTGTAACACGGAGCCACAAACACTTCATGTATTTCCAACATTGATACCATTTTTGCTCCCACAAACCTCTTCATCCCATATTACTTAGATCCACAAGTTTCACCAGTTATTTATTCAAGACTTATTTATCAACAAACTAATATGTGTCAGGCACTCTGGTAAGTTTATAGAAAGAAAGAAAGGTAAGTGAAGTTGTGAATACAGTATGATATAACAAGAGTTTTGAAAGGTCATGGGGAAATCCAAAGTCAGGAAGTAATTTTATTTGCCTTGTTTTCATTGCTCCCTGCATCTAATTAGGCAACAGGTTGTACAAATATTTATTAAGAAGGCACACACGGCTCTGGTATTAACGTATCTATCTACTTATCCATCAGTCATTATTTCTTCAGGTCTCCATTGACTCTTACCTAGGTTGTTAAAAAATTTCAACATTGATAGCCCTTTTTTTTTATTAACTATTACAAATATGTTTATCAGAATCTTATCATTTAAATAATATTTCCATTATGCAAATATAATCTTCCTACAACACTGTTTAAATTATTAAATAAATCTTTACTCACAGGACGATGCTTTAAATTCATTGGTTGGACAAATATTCTTCCTACCTAATTAGTACTAACCCCTGACACTTAATTCCCAATCTATGTTACAGAAATGTCAAGCCACTTGCTTAGAAACACAACAGTGTTTCTCAACATCTTGAATTTTGCTTATGTCTATTCCTCTACTCAGAATTCCATCTTAAGGTTTGTACATCTGGGTAAAAATATGTGTTCAACTTCAAGTCTCAGATCAAAGTCTTTGAATTTTGAAGCTTCCCCATATTTCCTCTTTTTCTTTCTTTTTTTGCTTCCTCTATGCTTTTTTCTATGCTGTCATTGCCTTCTTTTACATTTCTTAAGAAACAAAGAATCACTCATTTATTTGTTTACTAAGTAGCCAATATCATAACACACTTATTTTCTTATCTCCACTTACTGCTGCTAATTCCCAAAATGTATTTGAGGGGACTAACTTTTGCATCTCTTGAAGTCAAGAACTATTCCATTTTGTTGACTGTTTCTAGTACAGTGTTCAATAGATGTAAAATGCAAACAATATATTTCTGAAATGAGATAGAAAAAATGGAAAACAGATTTTAAAAGTTTTAACTTAATTTTAAAAGCCTCAACTTTGAGTCAGCAGCATTTTATGTATATTAATAACCCAAGAGATCACAATTATTCAATGCTTATTACATGACCTTTTTTTCAAAAGCAACCGAGATCATAGGGTGGGTGATTATTAGAGATTAGAGATTTGAATAGAAGCAGCTTGATTTGAGAAAGATGCAAGCATTAGAAATGAATGCACATATATAATTGCATATCTATACACACACACACACACACACACACACACATACATACACCAGATAAAGCAAATAAAATCTCAAGTGGCTTTTACTTGGTTTGGCCTGGCTTTGCTTGTTTTTTTGCTTTGTAGTGTTTTTGTTTCAACATTGGTCTGATTTCCTTGGAAAGTCTAATCTGTATAAGTTACTGATTAAATCTTTATGCTCACTCTTAATTTAAAAAAAAAAATTTAAAAGGAAAGCAATAAAAGGAAATCACTATGTAATGTGAACTTTTAATTTCCCAGTCATTCTCCTAGATGCCTTACATTTGTGATTTTAAGTCATCTCCCTAATAAATCTGTGATGGAGGAATCATGATTCCCTTTTCACAGATGGATGTGTGGCCAAGACCTGAATAATACCCAACTAGGGCTGACAGGTATTTAGTGGACCAGAAAACACCTACTGGTCTAAGACCTCAGGGCATAAGGAAAAGTAGTTACTGTTAAGTGATTTAAATAGCCTACGCTGTTCAAGGAGAAACTGTTTTAAGAAATTTTTAGAGACCATCCAACACCTCTTAAAGTGTGTTCATTTTATCCTCTGGTGAAAAGAATCAGAGTTCAGCAAATTAGGTATTCTGATTTGTTGCACATTCCTGGATGATTTATGAGTACTTTTGAAGAAATAATATGGCATCTTTCTGAATCCAATAATAGACACATGTTTCATCTTGATTACCTAATTGATTCTACCAAGAAGGAATAAAAATGACTCTAATGAGCTGACTACTCAATACAGTAATAAATCCCAGGCCTAGCCATAATGCAGAACTAACCAGTGAAACACCATTCCTTACATCCTAAAAATATTTCATTTTCCCTCTCTAATGTGGCCTAGCAAGGAATGACTGTGGCAAGATCAGCTGCCTTTGTGCTTTAGGAACTGGTCATCTAGTCAATGAATATTTATGGACACCTTCTTGGTACCAAACTCTCTGCAAAAATTTGGGAAACTGAAGCAAAGAAGGAATGTTCCTTCCTTCTTAAAGCCCCATGGTTTAGTGAAGGAGAAAGGAAATTAGGAGTGGAAATAGAACACTGTATCAAACAGTATAATGGAGGCAAATAAAAGTATTGTGAAAACAAAGATTAACAGCCAGTGAAAATATCCCCTTTACTTACCCCTCACAAGGTACCATGCTTTATGAGGTGTCTTACATTTACCTGCTTTAATGCTGATAGTAAAATTACACAAGGTAAGCGTAATTACCTCATTATAATGTTATAGGAACTTAGATCAGTTGGCACAAAGTCACAGAAAACAAAGTAGAAAAGTCAGATTTTGATACTGTTTCTATATTGCTTCAAAAATTAATTTTTAGGGGCACACTTGTCCCTCAAGAACTGATTCATGAATCCTTAATGTTTTATAATGTACTTTATCACATATTACAATGTATACTTCTAGTGTTGTAGTCATTTTAATACCAACTCCTCTACCACACTGCTTTGTAACTGTGGCCATGTTACCAAATATCTCCATGCTTCCCTTACTTATTTGTAAAATCTCATAGGACTGTTCTAAGGAACAAATGAGTGATGTGCTATACATCAGAGGTTGGCAAATAATTTATTTAAAGAACCACACAGTAAATACTTCCAGTTTGTAGATGACATCATATTTGTAATGACTATTCAAATCTGCAGTTGTAGCATGAATGTAATAAAGGACAATATGCAAATTAATATGTTTTTCTGCAAATAAAAAGATTGCTAAAACAGGTGGAAGGCAAAATTTAGCATGTAGACCTTAGTTTGTCAACTTTTGCTATAAAGTATGTACTGAGAAATATTAATTAATTTTGTTAGTATTATACTTCTTTTTCAAGCTAGAAAACTAGATGTGAAGTACCTTATCTGGAGTCCAACATACAGTGTAATTACTAGGCTGAAGACTGCATCCAATTTTTTAAATTCAAAACCAATGGTCTCTCTGCAAGGGTGACTTGTGTAGCTCCAGTGACCTTTCTGAATTGTCTACTAAGAACATCCCGTGGTTATAGTGTTTCATGAAAAATATGTCCACCTTTTCCATTTCAGGCTCCAACTGCTTACTCACTGAGGCAGAAGAACAGGATTTTAGATGGAAAAATCCTAATATGTTGATAACAAATATTAAACTACTGAGTTTTGCTGACTCTGAAGATCACCATACAGAGGAAAATTATAAAAGACAAAAATTTTGTCATAACTTTGACTGCCATTTTCAACCTCAAACAATATGTCATCAAATAAGATATCATTTGAATGTTCTCGTCTTTCTCACATCTATGCCTCTAAATTCTGTGGGAAATACGCAAAGTCTCTACTGATCCTCAGTGATTCTACCCTACTTAAAAGCAGTTTTTCAAACCTTATTACTGCTGGCTATTACTGCTGGCTTATTACTGCTGGCTTATTACTGCTGGAATATTCCTCTGAGCACTCTTGTCAATTATTGCATGGATTTTATTGACACTTATCATTAACATCTGACATTTCTTTAGTTTTAGTGCTTACAAAGTCCTTAAATTATTTCAAGCACTTTAATTCTTTGTTGTTGTTGTTTAGTCACTAACTCCTATCTGACTCTTGTGCAACCCCATGGACTATAGCCTACCAGCCTCCTCTGTCCGTGAAATTCTCCCAGCAATAATACTGGAGTGGGTTGCCATTTCCTTCTCTAGGAGATCTTTCTGACCCAGGGATCGAACCAACATCTCCTGCATTGGCAGGTGGATTCTTTACCACTGAATCACCAGTATATAATGTATACATGTGCAGTGCTCCATCGTGTATGACTCCATGGACTATAGCCCACCAGGCTCCTCTGCCCATGAAATTTTCCAGGTAAGAATACTGGAGTGGGTTGCCATTTCCTACTCCAGGAGATGTTCCCAACCCAGGGATCAAACGTGAGTCTCTTGCATCTCTTGCATTGGTAGGCAGATTTTTTACCACTGCATGACCTGGGAATCACCAGGGAAGAGGTTAATTCTTTTGTAATTGAAACCATAGAATTTGGGAATATATCTTGGTTTTGTGTGGATTTCCATGACCTTAGAGGCATTCTGTGCTCGTGTGCTCGGTCATGTCTGACTCTTTGTGACCCCATGAACTGTAGCTCGCCAGGATCCTCTATCCATGGGATTTTTCAGGCAAAAATACTGAAATGGGATTCCATTCCCTTCTCCAAAGATTCTTTCTGACCCAGGTATCAAACCTGAGTCTCCTGCATGTCTTGCATTGCAGGCTGAATCTTTACTGCTGAACCACCAGGGAAGCCTTTAATTCTTTGGCATCTCTTAATTGAGGCTATTTTGCACATGTGTCAACTCCTTTCCAAAAGCAGGAAGAATCTATGGAAGCCTGGGCTCATTATAATGGATTTGCCTTTACAGAAAACTCACTTTGAATCCAGCCTGTGCTTGGAATTAGCTCTGTGACCTTGGACAAGTTATAGAACTTCTCTGATCTTGCCTCTTTATCTATAGAATTAAAATGCTATCTGTCTTAGTATTCTTTTATAGATATATGAAATAACAGAAGAGGTGGCAAGAATAAACAGAAGAACTATATGAAAAAGATCTTCATGACTCAGATAATCACAATGGTGTGATCATTCACCTAGAGCCAGATATCCTGGAATCTGAAGTCAACTGGGCCTTAGGAAGCGTCACTATGAACAAAGCTAATGGAGGTGATGGAATTCCAGTTGAGCTATTTCAAATCCTAAAAGATGATGCTGTGAAAGTGCTGCATTCAGTATGCCAGCAAATTTGGAAAACTCAGCAGTGGCCACAGGACTGGAAAAGGTCAATTTCATTCCAATCCCAAAGAAAGGCAATGCCAAAGAATGCTCAAACTACCACACAATTGCACTCATCTCTCACGCTAGTAAAATAATGCTCAAAAATCTCCAAGCCAGGCTTCAACAACACGTGAACCGTGAACTTCCAGATGTTCAAGCTGGATTTAAAAAAGGTAAAGGAAGAAGAGATCAAATTGCCAACATCCGTTGGATCATCAAAAAAAAACAAGAGAGTTCCAGAAAAACATCTATTTCTGCTTTATTGACTATACCAAAGCCTTTGACTGTGTGGATCACAACAAACTGTGGAAAGTGCTGAAAGAGATGGGAATACCAGACCACTTGACCCGTCTCTTGAGAAACCTGTATGCAGGTCAGGAAGCAACAGTTAGAACTGAACATGGAACAACAGACTGGTTCCAAACAGGAAAAGGAGTATGTGAAGGCTATATATTTTCACCCTGTTTATTTAACTTATATGAAGAGTACATCTTGAGAAACGCTGGGCTGGAAGAAGCACAAGCTGGAATCAAGACTGCCAGGAGAAATATCAATAACCTCAGATATGCAGATGACACCACCCTTACGGCAGAAAGTGAAGAAGAGCTAAAGAGCCTCTTGATGAAAGTGAAAGAGGAGAGTGAAAAAGTTGGCTTAAAGCTCAACATTCAGAAAACTAAGATCATGGCAACTGGTCCCATCACCTCATGGGAAATAGATGGGGAGACAGTGGAAACAGTGTCAGACTTTATTTTTGGGGCTCCGAAATTACTGCAGGTGGTGATTACAGCCATGAAATTAAAAGACACTTACTCCTTGGAAGGAAAGTTATGACCAACCTAGACAGCATATTTAAAAGCAGAGACATTACTTTGCCAACAAAGGTCTGTCTAGTCAAGGCTATGGTTTTTCCAGTAGTCATGTATGGATGTGAGAATTGGATGGTAAAGAAAGCTGAGTGCCAAAGAATTGATGCTTTTGAACTGTGGTGTTGGAAAAGACTCTTGGGAGTCCCTTGGACTGAAAGGAGATCCAACCAATCCATCCTAAAAGAAATCAGTCCTGAATGTTCATTGGAAGGACTGATGTTGAAGCTGAAACTCCAATACTTAAGCCACCTGATGCGAAGAACTGACCTATTTGAAAAGACTCTGATGCTGGGAAAGAATGAGGGTGGGAGGAGAAGGGGATGACAGAGGATGAGGTGGTTGGATGGTATCACTGACTCAATGGACATGAGTTTGAGTAAACTCTGGGAGTTGGTGATGGACAGGGAGGCCTGGCATGCTGCAGTCCATGGGGTCGCAAAGAATCAGACATGACTGAGTGACTGAACTGAACTGACCTTAACTGAAGAACCTTACTCCATGCCTGTAACCTCAGTTTCTCCCACAAAATATTTCCTTTCCTCTATTTTGATTTTTTCATGCTATCTTGCAGACAGGTGGCTCTTAGAATATGTTCTTCATTTGATGAATATACTATCGGAGATTTGTTCATGAATTGTATACTTAATGTTCATAAAACTGATTTTAAAAACATGCCCATATTCTTTATCTATCTTAACCAAAGTGTAATAAAATGGTGGTTATAATAGAGAATTACTGAGTGATATATATTACATTATGTGTCCTTTAAGATACATTTAAAAGCTCATTCTATTTTTCTCAAACCCCACAATTTTTATACACATCATTTTATTTACAGCAAAACTGCATTATTTTGGTCTTTATGACTAAATAAATAGATTCTCTAGGTTTATCTACTCTGTTTATTTATTGTTGCACATTTTTCAAAGTAATTTGACTTCTGCCTTCATAAAAAACTCCCTGAAATAAGCAGAGCAGGGATTTATCAATCTGATTTTCACACCAGGAAACATGATGGAATTATAGTGAGTACAAAATAAGTACAATAAATGTAGAATTTGGGTCTTCTCTCAGTGCATATTGTGAAATATGTACCACATGTCTTTTGTCAGTGTAAATACAAGTCAAGGAAAGCAATGATGGTGGAATAAGACATATGCTTGCACCATAAGGGATTGTCTAAGCCTGTGTAAGACACAATTCTACTTTCAAACAAACCACATACCCAGCTATGTTGGTTTTCTGGGGTAATAAGCTTTGGGGAAGTAAATAATAAGGATATTTGGAGAAGACACAACTAAAATACACAAATGGCCAGACATGTAGATTGTTCTCTTTCATTTTTACTACAAAGTATAGAATTGTTTCATAAACATCAATTCTCACTGATACTTGTTAAAATATTTATGTGATAATGTGAAGCATATGCCAGCATTTTCTTACCCAGTGAGTTAGGTAGTACCATCCCCATTTTACAGATTACAAAGTAGCTTATGTGGCTGTTGTGTCCAAGATTATATAAGATTGTTAAGATGACCAGGTCTTTACCTATGAGTTCTATTTCTAGGGCCCACAATTAACTGCTATAATACTTTGATTATCTGATAAACTATTTCTCAGCTGCTAGATTTTTTACATCTTAGGTTACTCTGTAGACCTTCTAAACATTATCAAACTACTTGAAAGCATATGCCTGAAGGCACTGAAAGAAAAAAAGGACCCAATGGAAACATTCCCTGCTTCCCTGGAACAGCGCTTACAGAGAACCCCAGGGTTCTACTTTTCTGCCTTCACTGGGACCCCCGCCTCAGTGCTGAGAAGAAATAAGGCTGTGGAAGGGGCTGGGGTTATGGCGTCTATCTTGAGTTTTAATTTTTTCTCTTTCAGTTCTATAAAAAGTTAAAATAATTAGAGTTTATTTCTCAATGTGTATAATGGAGTTAACAATGGAGTGTTAGAATAGTTAAAAGGAAATTAGATGTTACTGTGCCAAATATTTATTGAGTAGTTAATAGTATACAGACATGCATAGATATAAGCAAAATATTCTCAAGCTTCATCAGCAAGTAAAACATGCTTCATTCAGTTTTTCTGGAGAAGTAACGAGAGATTATGGTTAAAAACTGAAGCACTAGTGTCAGAGAAATGTGGGTTTGGAGTTTGGCTCTTCCATTGGCAAATCATTTAGTTGGGGCAAGTTACTCATCTATGCTCAATTCTGAAATGAAGAAATGATCATCGCTTATCACCGTGAACATGAAGTGAGCATATTTATAAAGGTTGGGATGGTGCCTGGTGCATAGCAAGAGAAGTGTCTAATCTTTTTAATAATCACGTACAATATGATTATAAAAATTTTACAATTTATAACTGTTAATCATCATTTACTGATTTGTATATTCCATAGATTGCTAACCCAAACATTTCTGAAGATCGCCAGATGTCCTGGGTAAAATGAAATTATCTTTAGAAATGTATGGGACCAGGAGGGGATGTAGAATGTGGGAAAGACATTGCTTGGATAATCAACATTCAGAGACGGATTAGCAGCTTCTGTGCTTCACTGTCCCTTGCTGAGGAGTTCTTCAGTTGCACTGCCTGTCTGATTCTGATGCGTCTGTCAATTCTCTTTAGACTCTGCTTATCTCTGGGCCATTTCTGGCCCTGCTTTGCCACTGATGGTTTCATTTTTTATTTTATCTAGGGCAGAACTTTGCAAGCTATCTGTGATGAAGGATTGTGTGTGTTTGTTTTCCTATCATTAGCTGTGTTGGTTTCCTTTATTGCTCACGTGTACAAAGCCCAGATGTCTGAAATGGAGGTGTTGGTGGGGAGTGTCTCTTCTCATTGAAACCTGTAGAGGGAATTCTTCCTCACTTTCTTTAGCTTCTGGTGGCCTTCTGACAACCCTTGACATCCTTTTCGGTTGCTGCCACATCATCAGGTGGCATCTTCCCTTCATGAATGTGTCTTCACCTGACATTCTCTGTGAATGCCTGTGTTCAGTTTTACCTCTTCTTCTAAGGACACCAGTCATACTGGATTAAAACACAGCCTAATATCTCTACCTTAATTTGACTACATCTGCATAGATATAGGTACTGCGTACTGAGGTTAGGAATTGAGCACATCTCTTTTTTTTGGTGCTATAAAGAGTAGCATAGATATCAACTTTTTATATTCCGTCCAAGGAGACAAAACCACTGAGCAGGTGCTTGAATATCACAGCAATGCCAAATTGTAAGCAATTTTACAATTTTATGGTTATTAAAATTGTAAACTATTGATTCCTGCCTTCACTCATCACTCTCCATTAACAGTTTATAGACTGACATATCAACCACAGTTTAGGAAGCTCTGGCCTTAAGAGATAAACTGACTCTGTGGGAGAAGGTGAGGGTGGGATGTTTCAAAAGAACAGCATGTATACTATCTATGGTGAAACAGATCACCAGCCCAGGTGGGATGCATGAGACAAGTACTCGGGCCTGGTGCAGTGGGAAGACCCAGAGGAATCGGGTGGAGAGGGAGGTGGGAGGGGGGATCGGGATGGGGAATACGTGTAAATCTATGGCTGATTCATATCAATGTATGACAAAACCCACTGAAATGTTGTGAAGTAATTAGCCTCCAACTAATAAAAAAAAAATAAATTAAAAAAAAAAAAAGAGAGATAAACTGACAAGGACACAGATGCTAGTTGCTGGATTCTGCACAAATCAATGAGACTGGACATACTCCAAAGCTGAGCCTGTTCAGGGTGTGCCAGCAGGACTGATGGGGCTCTGATGAGTCCTCAGGCTTTGCCATTTCTCCTCTGAATTGCCCTTCCTTTCATTTTCATCGAGGTAACTCTTATTCATCTTTTATAACTCAAACTGGGCTTTTCCAAATGCCACAGCAAGTCTAGTTAAATGCATCTCCTCTGCATCTCTGGAGCAGCCTGGTTACTCCTGTGTTTGCCCTGTAGTCACTGATGGACTAGTATCCCTGAAGGCAAGGACCTTGCCTTATTCTGCTGATCTTCCCCATGTCCTTTTAGTGCCTCGTGCATATCCTGTGTGCTGTTTATATTCGTAATTGATAAACAAATGAATTCACTTCCTCTCCTGGAAATGGTGCTTCTCATCAGGGACACTTCTACTTCTCATAAGTCTCAGCTTATGTCTCCTCTTCATCAGATGCTGAAGATATCATGGGCCATACCAAATTCAGAATGGTCATTAATATTTTAAGATTCCCAGTGGACATGTCTTCCACCAAAACAGTGGTGGCCACTGAAGACTTTTTAGATGTTTTGGTGTTGTTCAGTCAGTCATGTCCTACTCTTTGCAACACCATGGACTGCAGCACACCAGACTTCCCTGTCCCTCACCATCTTTCAGAGTTTGCTCAAACTCATATCCATCGAGTCAGTGATGCCATCCAACCATCTCATCCTCTGTCATCCCCTTCTCCTCCTGCCTTCAATCTTTCCCAGCATCAGGGTCTTTTCGCATCAGGTGGCCAAAGTATTAGAGTTTCAGCTTCAGCATCAGTCTTTCCAATGAATATTCAGGACTGATTTCCTTCAGGATGGACTGGTTGGATCTCCTTGCATTTCAAGGGACTCTCAAGAGTCTTCTCCAACACCACAGTTTAAAAGCATCAATTCTTCGGCGCTCAGCCTTCTTTATGGTTCAACTCTCACATTCATACATGACTATTGGAAAATCCATAGCTTTGACTACTTTGTTGGCAAAGTAATGTCTTTGCTTTTTAATAAGCTGTGTAGATTTGTCATAGATTTTCTTCCAAAGAGCAAGTGTCTTTTAATTTCATGGCTGCAGTCACCATCTGCAGTGATTTTGGCGTCCAAGAAAATAAAGTCTGTCACTGTTTCCATTGTTTAACCATGAAGTGATGGGACTGCATGCAATGATCTTCATTTTTTGAATGTTGAGTTTTAAGCCAGCTTTTTCACTCTCCTCTTTCACCTTCATCAAGAGGCTTAGATGTTTAGATAGATCATAATTCTCAACATTATTTATCTTGTTGGCTTGTAAGATACTTTGGTATCCATAATCATATTTGAGAGATATGTTGTGCCCAACTGCTAATGTCCAGTTAGATATTGTACTAGCAATCCCTTATTTCATGTAGAATTTAAAGCATAGCAAAAAAGTAATGATTTCTATCTTTGTTCTCAAATTTGTAGAACATACTATTATTGAATATTGCAGAGTATGTATGAATGAAGTTTTACATTTTTTAGTGCACTGAGTAGAGATACATTTATTCTTAAGGAGTAAACTTAAATGCTCACTGAAATTCTGAATTTGTTTTCAGATATGATGGTTGCTAGCATCAGTGATCCTTAACCCCCAAGTCCATAGAGAATTGTACATGAGGGCAAGAAATGAAGCCACAGAATTTTAAAAACAGTTGGAATTCAATTAAAATTTCTGGAGCTGTATTGAACTGAATGTAATAGACTTGTCTACACACTCATTAGGCTTTTCTTTTGCTAAAAACCAATTTGTCATCACTTCTATAAAGCAGTTCCTTTCAGGAAGTTGCATTCTAAATTTGTATGTTACCAAAATTATTCTATTCACTCTTTTTAACAGAAAATTATGAGCTATTAAGAGACTTAAGAATGTAGTATTAAGTCAGAGACTGGTCGATTTATCAGTGTCAGTTTGAGGTCCACATTTATAAAGTTCTCCTTTCAAAGGTCAGTGGCAAAGATGAGTACCTTTCTCTTTTCTGTGATCCTATTTTTGTAAGAAGCACAGTAAAATCTTCGCTTAAGGATTAAGGGGAAAATCAACTTCCACTGATTGGTTTCACCCCAGGAGGACATATGATGGACACAATGAGCCGTAGCACACATTCTGCAGATTTGGTTTTCGTCTAAATTCTGTCTGTTAATCTTGATTCCTACTCTAGGCTCTCTTCCTACTGATTTTATTGACTAAATTGTTAATTGTTTATTTCAACACTAGACAGTGATTAGAAGAAAAAAAAAACAGAATATAGAAGGGAGGAAAATAAATTATGTTCTTTTATGAAGAAGCTTGCCATTTCTGATAATGCTAACAGTACTGTTTGTTTTCCATGAATGTCTTAACTTTGCCATTCTTAATTTAATAACCATGTCAAATAAAATCATTTGAAATTTACAGAAACTTTAGCTTACTTTTTCATACTAATTCCATTCATGAATTACTTTGAAAATGTTTCCTTTAAATAACAAATGAAAGATTTTAAATGACCAAAGAGATCTTTGGTAGCTACTTCCTTAATTTTTCATAAATTCTTCACATACATAATCTCTTTTTTTCTTATTCATCTGCAAGTCTGAATCCTAAATATACCTTATTTGAATAGTATATATAGGGCCAATGGAATATTATTCTGGTGAGGAGCAAGGGATCATTCTGCCATCCACTTAGCTCTGGGTTAAGAGGATTTCAACATAGCAATCATGAGAAGAAGAGAAGTGATGCAATGCTGTTAAACCTTTCTCTCTAGCTCTGCTTCTAAAATGTTCCTCAGTGTGGTAATCATCTCTCATTTCCAATACTGTGACCTTTGCTTTGCTAGCCTGCCTTCCTGTCAATTCTGTCTCTCCTGTCACTTGAAAATAGCCACATGAAAAATCAAGCTTTATTGCTGTCGATTCACAATTTTTGTGGTAGATAGGTAGATGTGTGTGTCTGTTTGTATAAGAATGTCTTTTGGATTCATCCTGCCTTTTTTTTTTTTTTTTTTTTTTTAACCTAAGCTAATGTTATTCTTCTATTCCAAAGTTTGTTCCCACTCACTTTTGTCTACTTGGGATGGATATAGAAGGGCTTTTCAGTGGAAGCTTTCAAGTCCTGGCCAAGCTATGCATTGCACACATAAAATCTTATACAGGAGGGCTTGGGCACGAGGGTGAAGTGGGCATGAATCCAACCCATTTCTGTTGACAAGTGTTTCCCTGAGATTTTTTGGCAGGGGTGTCTGTGTCTGAAAATTCCCACCTAGAACAAGCAACTTTCTGTTCTTATTTATGCAAAGACAAAATCTAAGCTAGCAGTGCCTCTCAGTGAGGGCCTAAGATGAAATCTAGATGAAGTAAGTCAACTTTTTAGTTAAACTATTTCAAAGTCTGATTCTATTTGCATAATGATTCATGCAGTCTGCCCTTATATCCTATTGATAAAGATGATTTTTTTTTGCAGTGGGAGTACCTTCATTTTTATTATTAGTTAACAACCTCATGTAACTTATATTTTAATTTGATTTGCATTGTTTATATATTTCAATATAGACTATTAGAATTTAGCAAAAGGCTCCATTACTTGAATAAACAAACAATTCTCTGTATGTGACAGGCATTTAATTAGGCCATTGTTCAATTTTTGTTTATAAAAACACTTGTGACCAAGTGTGAACATTGCTTTAACTATACTTCCAGATATATTTGCAGAGAACACTGATTTGATTTGCTCTCTATAAATTTATGATTTGAATTTCAATTGATTAAAGAAAAATGTCCTCAAAATGGTCTCTTAAAAAGACTAAAAATGGATTCTTATATAATATATAAAGCTGAAGATATATGTATTAAGAATGGACATGATCCATTGCAAGAGGTTTTTTGTTTTTTTGATGAGTTTGAGATGTCTATTTGTTTCAGCTTACTATAAATTGCCTTCCTTGACCTCAGCAAGATAGCAGAATCAAAGATTCTTCACTTGTATCCCCTGCAGCAACAATAACTTGGAAGCCACCCACAGATAAAAGTTTCCCTGTAGGAGTTTTAGGATCTAGGTTTGTTGTTGCTATTCTTTAGTCACTCAGTCATGTCCAGCTCTGGGACCCCATGGACTGCCGCACGCCAGTCTTCGCTGTCCTTCACTATCTTCCGGAGTTAGCTTAAACTCAAGTCCATTGAGTTGGTGATACCATTCAACCATCTCATCTTTTGTTGATTCCTTCTCCTCCTGTCCTCAATCTATCCCGGTATCAGGGTCTTTTCTGATGAGTTGTCTCTTCCCATCAGGTACCCAAAGTATTGGAACTTCAGCTTCAGCATTAGTCCATCCAAAGAATATTCAGGATTGATTTCCTTTAGGATGGACTGGTTGGATTTCCTTGAAATCCAAGGGACTCTCAACAGTCTTCTCCAGCACCACAATTTGAAAGCATCAGTTCTTTGGTGCACAGCCTTCTTTATGGCCCAACTCTCACATCCATACGTTACTACTGGAAAAACTATAGCTTTGACTATATAGACCTTTGTTGGAAATAAAGTCTCTGCTTTTTAATACACTGTCTAAGGTCTGTCATAGCTTTTCTTCCAAAGAGCAAGTGTCTTTTAATTTCATGGCTGAAGTCACCATCTGCAGTAAATTTGGAGCCCAAGAAAATAAAGTCTGTCACTGCTTCCACTTTTTCCCCATCTATTTGCCATGAAGTGATGGGACCAGATGACATGATCTTAGTTTTTTGAATGTTGAGTTTTAAGTCAGCTTTTTCACTCTCTTCTTTCACCTTCATCAAGAGATGTTTTAATTCCTCTTCACTTCAGCCATTAGAGTAGTATCATATGCATATCTGAGGTTATTAGTATTTTTCCCAGCAGTCTTGATTCTAGCTTGTGATTCACCAAGCCTGGTGTTTCACATGATGTACTCTGCAGAGAAGTTAAATAATCAGGGTAACAATATACAGATTTTGTGTATCCCTTTCCCAATTTGGAACCAGTCTGAGGTTCCATGTCTGGTTCTAACTGTTGCTTCTTGACCTGAATACAGGTTTCTCAGAAGACAGGAAAGGTGGTCCACTATTCCCATCCCTTCCAGAATTTTCCACAGTTTGTTGTGATCCACACAGTTAAAAGCTTTAGTGTAGTCAGTGAAGGTGGTGCTAGTGGTAAAGAACCTGCCTGCCAATGAAGGAGATGTGGGTTTGATTCCTGGGTTTGAAAGATCTCCTGAAGGAAGGCATGGCAACCTACTCCATTGTTCTTATCTGGAGAATCCCAAGGACAGAGGAGCCTGGAGGGCTATAGTCTATAAGTCCACAAAGAGTCGGACATAGCTAGCATGCTTGAAAGCAACTATTCTCCAATAAAAATTGATTTCCCCTTCACAGATCCGAGTCTTGTAGTGGCAAAGCTTCTTCCATAATTCAGTGAAGCTATGAGCCATGCCATGAAGGGCCACCCAAGACAGATGGGTCATAGTGGAGAGTTCTGACAGGAGGAGGGAACAGCAAGTCACTCCAGGATTCTTGCCTCTAGAACCCCATGAACAATGTGCAAAGGGGTCCAGAGAGGAGATCTTGAAATCTTGCTGGAGTACAAACTTAAGGAGAGCTATTTTGAGAAAGCAGGCCCATGCTCAGGCAGCTGATAATGGTACAGGTTACAGATAGATAAACAGCTCTACACTCCTCCTAACTTGGCTACAGCCTCATTTGGCCTTGATCCAGCCAGCAGCACCATACCCCATGGGGCTCTAAAGGAATCACACTTGTTGGTGACATAATGATGTGCACACAGACCTAAATCCCAGATGCAGAATCTGAAGTGAGCTGTGATCTGGCCTGAAGCTCTTGCCCTAGCCTCTCTTGATCGTGGTCTGGGAGCGCTGGGAAGCAAGCCTGCCAAACTGAAGCTGACTGTAGGTTCTGAGATTTCCCTATAACTGAGCTCCAGCCCCCTACCAGCTACAGTCCAGAAGCAGTGCTGCTAGCCCAATGTCCCTTCAGGATATACAACTGTTTGTACCCCCAGAGATTCTGAAACACTTCTATTCTTGGCTATAGTCCTCACTAGCAACCACCCATAAGTAGTTCTGCAAACCCAATATTTCTCTAGGAAACAGACCCATCAGAGTCTTTGGAGGCAGGTAAACCAAACTTGTTCTATTAGTGATCTTTAAATGATCTTGCAAAGAGGCTCCAATCTCTTTCAGCTGTAGTCCATGAGCAATTCTGCCACCCGGACCTGAGATCCGTCAGAAGACATGCATATCTATACCTCTGGAGGTAAGACCACCAATACTGGACCCATTGCTGATCCTGAAACAATCCTATAATTCAGCTCCAGTCTCTCCCAGCCAAGATCAGGGAGCATGCCTGGCCACCTGGGGACTTGACAGGAAACACACCCATACATCCTCCAGCATCAGATCTCAAGTTAGGCTATGAACCCTAACACAACTCTGAGACCCCTCTCAGCCATGCTCTTGGGCCAGACTTGCCTACCCAGGGACATGATTAGTGACCTAAAAGATGTTCTTCAAGGAAATTGGTGGGAGTCACACCCATTCATAAACCTGATGAGAGGCCTAATGTTTTCAGATCCCACTATGTACCTTGAAGCAGGTATTTGTCCTAGCACTTCCTGACCAATCAAGGTCAACACTGTTCACCCAGTAACCAGACAGAATTCACACTAGCCCGAGCCCCTGGTAACAGACCCATCAACTACAAAGGGACTTAGGCTCAGCGATAGCCTCATAACCTGGATCCAACACAGCACAACTTTGATTTCAGAGATATTAGCATTATCTATGGGAATTGGCTAGAGAAAGTCTTTATTTGTCAAGAACAGTCTGTAAAGACCAGATGAGATTTGCTCCTTCAAATGCACAGACACCAGCAAAAGTAGACACAGATTACAAAGAATCAAGCAGGTATGACACCAGTAAAAGAATGTAATAAAGCTTCAGTAATTGATCTTAAAGATACGGAGATCTATGAATTGCCTGACAAAGATCTAAAAATAATCATCTTAAGGAGCATAATGAGATATGAGATACAGCAGAACACAGAGACACACAAATGAAACTGGGAAATCATAAACATTAAAAAAATGAAGGACCAAACTCATATGGTCATCTCAAAAGATGCAGGAAAATGCACTTGAGAAACTTCAACACCCTTCATTATAAACACTGACAACAAATTAGGTATGGAAGGACTGTACCTCAACATAATAAGGGCCATATGTGATAAGCCCATAGCTAACATCATATTCAATGGTAAATGTTGAAATATTTTCCTCTAAGATTAGGGACAAGAAAAGAATGCCCTCTTATATTCAACATAGTAATGGAAATCCTCACTAGAGCAACAAATAAAAAGGCAGTCTAGGAAATGAGAGGTAATATTTGCAAATCATATATCTAATAAGGGGTTAATACCTCCAAAATATAAATAAGTCATGAAATTCAGTAGTAATAATAATCATTATCATCATCAACAGCAAATATAAAAATGGGCAAAAACCTAAACAGTTTTCCAAAGAACATATATATGACCAACATGTACCTGAAAAGATAATCAATATTGCCAATCACCAGGGAAATACAAATCAAAACTGCAACTAGACATCATCTCATACTTGTTAGGATGGCTATTATAAAAAAGATAAGAGATAACGAGCATCAGCAAGACTGTGGAGAAAAGGGAACACTTGAACTCTGTTGGTGGAAATATTAATTGGTTCAGCCATTATGGAAAAAGTTATGAAGATTCCTCAATTAAAAATAGAATGTATATAACATATACATATATCTAGGAATCCCATTACTGGATACATATTCAAAGAAAGTGAAATATCTTAAAACATATCTGTACCCATATGTTTACTGAATTATTCACAATAACCAGGATATAAGAAAAAAATCTAAGTGTCTATCAATGGATGAATGGATAAAGAAAATTTGGCATATATTCAGCCATAATAAAGAAGGAAATCCTACTGTTTTTGTCAACCTGGAAGACATTATGCTAAGTGAAATAAGCCAGACCTAGGAAGACAAATATTGTATGATCTCACTTATATGTGGATTCTATAATAAAGTCAAACTCGTAGGCTCAAAGAGTATTTCAGTAGTTACTCGGGAGTAGGGAGTGGAGAGTGGGTAGATGTTGGTCAAAGGGTGCAAACTTTCCATTGTAAACTGAGTCAGTTCTGAGGATACAATGCATTGTGTAGTTAACAACATGGGTGCCTGCTCAGTCTCACGTTGTGTCCGACTTTCTGTGGCCCCATGGACTATAGTCTGCCAGGTGCCACTGTCCGTGGGATTTTCTAGGCAAGAATACTGGAGCGGGTTGCCATCTTCTACTCCAGGGGCTCTTCCTGACCCAGGGATCAAACCTGTGTCTGCTGCATTGGCAGGCTGGTTCTTTACCACTAGCATCACTTCGGGAGCCCTAGATCTTATTTATTCTCCCTACATACACACACAAAAAGGAAACTATATAAGGTGATGGTATATTAATTAGTTTGATTGTGGTAATTATTTCACAATAAATATGCATACATATATAAAAATATTTTATAAGTACACTCTATATGTAAGGAGACCTTACACACACCTATACAAAAACAAAACATTATTCATTTGATTTGAATTTTGGATTTAGCTGTGCCTCCTATATTTTATCTGGCAACCCTACTTCTATCCTATGTTCTCCCAAGAGACTCTTTGAGACCCAAAATGAATGAATTTGGCAATATTAATTTCTCTTTCTTTCCTCCTACTTATGGTTTCACAACCCAAAACATTTTATGATGCTTTTCACAGCCTGTGTCTGCCTCCTTGCTTACTTTGTGAACTGAAGGATACATATTATGCTTTATTCATTATTATCCCTCCTCAGAATGGGCGGTTTCCTTTAACACTGTACCTGCTCAGATCAAACATTCATTATTTTTCCTTACTAAGTGAATTGTTTCTTAAAACATTCTGGGAAGACATTCATTTTTGAGTACTTATGCACTCTGCTAGTTAAAGACTTAGTAAATGTGAATTTACAAAACATATGTTATGAGTTGTAATTTGCACTACAAAAGTATTATTTCCATTATAAAAATAGCTCTTTCCTTTAAAGTGCTATTCCCTGGTTAATTTAAACTTGTCAGATTTATTAAAATTCAATATGCTCTTACTTTCCAACTTCAGAATAAAGTGAAGTACAACTAGAATACTTTCCTTTGCCCAAAGATAATTTATTCGCAGCTCTCACTAAAAAACATCTTGATTCTTTTCAGTCTAAAGAAAAGTGTCTCTATAGATTTTCAGAGCAAACAAACAAAAAATATTTAGATGATTTTCTAGCAGAGGCATGTGATGTATTTTATTAATTCCTTGGAGTGCCCTTCTTTTAAAATTTTCAAGAAAAGGAAAAGTTTAAGTTAGCACATTTCTGTTTGTTATAATCCCTCAAAGTCTGACTCTGTTCTCTCTTTTCCAGGAACAAACGGCAGTTATCTTCTCCAGCACAAAAGTTATTAAGCAAACCCTGCACAGGACTTTTCAATGGTTCCCTATTGCTTATTTTAAACTTCTCAATTCCAGAGTTAGGATAATCATAAAATTTATTCTCAAAATGGGGAAATTTTGAGTTTAAAAGGTAATAAAAACACATAAAATGATGTACTTATTAAATCATTATGTTGTAAAACCCAAACAACATATTATGTCAATTATATCTTAACAAACATCATGTACTTTTTGATCAACAAATTGGTGTTATTTTATTGGTGAACCTAAAGAAAATATTGCTCCATTGAAATATTTTAAAAAATCTAATTAAAAAAATGTACCTACAAGAAGTTAAAAAATAAACTTCATATTGTTTAGAATATAGCAGTTACCAAGGTAGAAAGGGTAGGGGAAGTGATAAATTAGGAATATGGGATTAATAGATACACAATACTGTATATAAAATAAATAAGGATTTTCTGTACAGCACAGGGAACTGTGATGTTGGAGAAGACTCTTCAGAGTCCCCCGGACAGTAAGGAGATCCAACCAGTCAATCCTGAAGTAAATCAGTCCTGAATATTCATTGGAAAGACTGATGCTGAAGCTGAAACTCCAATACTTTGGCCACCTGATGCAAAGAACTGACTCTTTAGAAATGACCCTGATGCTGGGAAAGATTGAAGGCAGGAGGAGAAGGGGGCGACAGAGGATGAGATGGTTGGATGGCATCACCAACTCGATGGACACGAGTTTCAGCAAGCTCTGGGGCTGGTAATCTACAGGGAAGCCTGGCACACTGAAGTCCATGGGTCACAAAGAGTCAGACATGACTGAGTGACTGAACTGAACTGAACAGGGAACTATATTCAATATCTTATAATAATCTATAATTTATCTGGTAAAGAATATATACACACACACACATATATACATATATATATATATATATATATATATATATATAAAACTGAATCACTTTGCTGTGTATTTGAAACTAAGGCAATATTGCAAATCAACTATAGTTCAAATAAAAAATAGACATATTATAATTGGTTTCTTAGTCATATCTGTTGTCATTTATTGCATGTTATTGGTATTTTATTGAGCAAGGTACATATATTTCCATGTGGCTTTGGCATTTTAAATATTTTTCACAAAAATACTATAATTTTCTTAAAAGTTATACTTAAAATGAAAAAAATTATAATTTGCTTTCTTTAGCTTACTTTTCTATATAGACCATATTTCTGATTGAGAAAATGTCTAAGTGTTGAGATAATTGGTAAGCATTCAAAGCAAGCTATATTAGAAGATATATCCTCAATTCAATTATTTTTAAGAAATTTATAATTATTTAGCTTCAACATGTTCACAAAAAAATTTTTGCTTCTATCATTGTATCTTTCTTTGAAATATATGTTTATAAAACAAAGCTTGTCAAATTAGTTTTATCTATGGATTTTTTAATGTTTAAGCAAATTAGATGGTGAATAATCATTTTTTTTTTCAATTTCATTTTATACTTACATAGATGTAAATTTATCTATTAAAAGTGAGAGTTCTAGCAGGAGATTCTTTCCAAAAGTCAATTCATTTCAAAATGGCAATTATAAAATCCCAAAATGAAATCCTCTTTATCATTTTGGCTTACAAAATTAAATTTATTCAACTTATTATCTGCTTTTTTAGAGAGAATTTGCAATGTCTTCTTGTTTTCCAGCTTTATTTTCTGTACTTACCACCAACTAAAACTATTAAAAACTGAAGTTTGGTGCTCTCAAAGTTGATATGATTGTTTTCTCTTTTTAAAAAATGACTCAGTTGACCTCTCCTTAATTTTTCAGTGTTCATGAATCAACCATTTTTGTTGTTGGTATCATATTAACTCCCTCAACTTGTTCTTAAAAATTTATAAATACAAGAAATATATAAAGTATGAATCTGATTTGCATGACTGATGACGTAAAAGTGCATCGAATACTGCTTCATTGATTCTCACAAATGTAAATATAAATACATTAATCAAAGGATTTTTTTTTCTTTCAGAAATCCACTAGTTTTCTCTATAAGCCAGTGAATACAATTAGGTAACAGAATTAGCTATATAAATTTATCAAAAGAAAAATTTTTGATGTAAGAAGTTCCAGGGATGGAATAACACAAATAGTTTTGTATGCACATTGATGAAACTTGAAGAGCATTCATAATTCCGTACTATATTTAGAGCTGAAATTAATCATAGATATCCTCAGTTATATTTTATGGATGGAGATACTGAAAATGAGAATTTTATTAGTGTAAACAAGTTGATTGTTTCATAATAAGATGAAGCTGAAAGGTCCATTTAATGACCTGGCTTTTCAGTTCCTTAATCATGTTTCTGACAATATTCTACTCAACTCCTATCTTTCCATTCATTCTTATGGGCTCATTCTAAGCATTGTCTTTACCTGATGTACTCAAACTCTGAAGCTGTAAAGACTTTCTGTTCTCTTCTTCCTTTGCTTTCTCTCAACTACAAATACTATAACTGTGTTTTAATGTGATTAAAACATTTTAGCCTCTACTTTTTCCTCTTTCTTCTCGTCCATTTCCAATGTGCTTAGATTATGGGATTGTGAAAAGTGTTCTATGCTCTGACTGTATATCCAGAGATCTGTAATTTTTAAAACAGATTTTCATTAGGGTTCTTACAGAAGACACTTCTTCCACAAGGTAGATCATAACTTGTGTGTAGCTTGTCTGTTTTTTTTTTTTTTTTTTTAATTTTTTTATTAGTTGGAGGCTAATTGCTTCACAACATTTCAGTGGGTTTTGTCATACATTGATATGAATCAGCCATAGATTTACACTTATTCCCCATCCCGATCCCCCCTCCCATCTCCCTCTCCACCCGATTCCTCTGGGTCTTCCCAGTGCACCAGGCCGGAGCACTTGTCTCATGCATCCCACCTGGGCTGGTGATCTGTTTCACCATAGATAGTATACATGCTGTTCTTTTGAAACATCCCACCCTCACCTTCTCCCACAGAGTTCAAAAGTCTGTTCTGTATTTCTGTGTCTCTTTTTCTGTTTTGCATATAGGGTTATCATTACCATCTTTCTAAATTCCATATATATGTGTTAGTATGCTGTAATGTTCTTTATCTTTCTGGCTTACTTCACTCTGTATAAGGGGTTCCAGTTTCATCCATCTCATTAGGACTGGTTCAAATGAATTCTTTTTGACGGCTGAGTAAAATTCCATGGTGTATATGTACCACAGCTTCCTTATCCATTCATCTGCTGATGGGCATCTAGGTTGCTTCCATGTCCTGGCTATTATAAACAGTGCTGCGATGAACATTGGGGTGCATGTGTCTCTTTCAGATCTGGTTTCCTCAGTGTGTATGCCCAGAAGTGGTATTGCTGGGTCATATGGCAGTTCTATTTCCAGTTTTTTAAGGAATCTCCACACTGTTTTCCATAGTGGCTGTACTAGTTTGCATTCCCACCAACAGTGTAAGAGGGTTCCCTTTTCTCCACAGCCTCTCCAGCATTTATTGCTTGTAGACTTTTGGATAGCAGCCATCCTGACTGGTGTGTAATGGTACCTCATTGTGGTTTTGATTTGCATTTCTCTAATAATGAGTGATGTTGAGCACCTTTTCATGTGTTTGTTAGCCATCTGTATGTCTTCTTTGGAGAAATGTCTGTTTAGTTCTCTGGCCCATTTTTTGATTGGGGACCTCTGGGACACTGTGAAACGCCCCAACATTCGAATCATAGGAGTCCCAGAAGAAGAAGACAAAAAGAAAGGCCACGAGAAAATACTCGAGGAGATAATAGCTGAAAACTTCCCTAAAATGGGGAAGGAAATAGCCACTCAAGTCCAAGAAACCCAGAGAGTCCCAAACAGGATAAACCCAAGGCGAAACACCCCAAGACACATATTAATCAAACTAACAAAGATCAAACACAAAGAACAAATATTAAAAGCAGCAAGGGAAAAACAACAAATAACACACAAAGGGATTCCCATAAGGATAACAGCTGACCTATCAATAGAAACCCTCCAGGCCAGAAGGGAATGGCAGGACGTCCTGAAAGTAATGAAAGAGAATAACCTACAACCTAGATTACTGTATCCAGCAAGGATCTCATTCAGATATGAAGGAGAACTCAAAAGCTTTACAGATAAGCAAAAGCTGAGAGAATTCAGCACCACCAAACCAGCTCTTCAACAAATGCTGAAGGATCTTCTCTAGACAGGAAATGCAGAAAGGTTGTATAAACGTGAACCCAAAACAACAAAGTAAATGGCAATGGGACCACACCTATCAATAATTACCTTAAATGTAAATGGGTTGAATGCCCCAACCAAAAGACAAAGATTGGCTGAATGGATACAAAAACAAGACCCCCATATATGCTGTCTACAAGAGACCCACCTCAAAACAAGAGACACATACAGACTAAAAGTGAAGGGCTGGAAAAAAATATTTCATGCAAATGGAGACCAAAAGAAAGCAGGAGTCGCAATACTCATATCAGATAAAATAGACTTTCAAATAAAAGCTGTGAAAAGAGACAAAGAAGGACACTACATAATGTCTGTTTTTTTGAGTGAGAATGAAAGTCGCTCAGCTGTGTCCGACTCTTTGCAACCCCATGGACTATACAGTCCATGGAATTCTCCAGGCCAGAATACTGGAGTGGGTAGACTTTCCCTTCTCCAGGGGATCTTCCCAACCCAGGGAATGAACCCAGGTCTCCCACATTGCAGGAGGATTCTTTGCCAGCTGAGCAACAGGGAAGCCCTGTCTGTTTTTTACATAGGTCTATAAATAATTTTAATGAAAATCCAGTATTCTGATATATCACCCATATCTAATACTTCCTTTTCCCTTTACCTTTTTTTGTTTTCACTCTGCCAAAACACTTTAAAAATATCTACCCTTGAGATTCTTGAATCTAGGCATCTTGAGAAAACATAAATCATGTAACCAGACAGACTGATGTTATTAAAAATCTATGGTCTTCTTCAAACATTGACTTAGAGTTCCCACAGTAACTTTATTTCTAGTAAGTTTGTTTTTCTGTTCTTTCAACCTGCTCTTCAATTATTCATCTCTACAATTGTCCTACACTGCATTCTACTTTTCTTTTATCAGGTGGACTTTTCTCTGATTTTCTTAAACCAAGAGGAGATTCGCCTCTGCCCCTCCTTTCATTCCAGACAAACAGAAGGAGATCTGTTTTACCACCTAACAGTTGAATTTGGGGTCTCTCAAAAGAATTTACCTTATTCATTATCTGCTCTCTTGTCCACTGATTTCCTCTTAAACGTATTTAAAGATCAGTATTTTTTTTTTTTCTTAAAGAACACAGCTAATATTAAAACAACCGAACAACTAGTTTTATTCAGGGTCCCACTTCAGCTTTCATTCTCTTCTTTCCTCTTCATAAATTCTTAAATCTCTCGTGAAGGTCTTCTATTCAGTTGACCTAATAAATGCCTTAATTTCAAATCCTAATCATGTTTTTCCTCAGTGGTATTGCAGTGTTTCCTCTACTCATCCCCATCCCCTGCCTTTTTTTTTTTCCCCCTACTACACATCTCCCACAAAGTCACTGACTCTGGGGCTTTCCATTTCAAATCATTTTGTATATTCTACCTGTTATTTAAATCAATGTTTCTCAGAATGCAATCCATGCTCTGTTCTCATTTCCTCTGCTTTTCTTTTCTCTCACATCACTCGGTAATCAAATTAATTAAGCTGTTTGTTGTTGTTCAGTCACTGAGTCACACACACATAAGTGCTATCAGTTCAGTTCAGTTCAGTTCAGTCGCTCAGTCATGTCCGACTCTTTGCGACCCCATGAATTGCAGCACGCCAGGCCTCCCTGTCCATCACCAACTCCCAGAGTTTACTCAAACTCATGTCCATAGAGTCGGTGATGCCATCCAGCCATCTCATCCTCTGTCGTCCCCTTCTCCTCCTGCCCCCAATCCCTCCCAGCATCAGGGTCTTTTCCAATGAGTCAACTCTTCACATCAGGTGGCCAAAGTATTGGAGTTTCAGCTTCAGCATCAGTCCTTCCAATGAACACCCAGGACTTATTTCTTTAGGATGGACTGTTTGGATCTCCTTGCAGTCCAAACTCTCAAGAGTCTTCTCCAACACCACAGTTCAAAAGCATCAATTTTTCAGTGCTCAGCTTTCTTCATAGTCCAACTCTCACATCCATACATGACCACTGGAAAAACCATAGCCTTGACCAGACAGACCTTTGTTGGCAAAGTAATGTCTCTGCTTTTTAATATGCTATCTAGGTTGGTCATAACTTTCCTTCCAAGGAGTAAACATCTTTTAATTTCATGGCTGCAGTCACCATCTGCAGTGATTTTGGAAGTGCTATATATGCAGTTAAATAAAGAAGAAGCAATTGTGTAAAAGTAATTAGAATATATGTAGTTTGTTGTTGCTTAGTCACTGAGTTGTGTCCGGCTCTTTGTGATCCCTTGGACTGTAGCCTGCCAGGCTCCTCCTTCCCTTCCTACAGGGAAGAATACTGCAGTGGGTTGCTATTTCCTTCTCCAGGGGATCTTCCTAGACCACGGATAGAACCCATGTCTCCTTCATTGGCAGGCAGATTCTTTACCACTTAGCCACCTGGGGAACCCATAATTGGTTAGGGGTCTCCCTCGAATAAAAGAATGAAATCTCACTAAGGGCAATGGTACACAATGTCTTACCTGCATGTGTCTTAGACAATAAATAGCAGACTGTCTAATACATTGCATATGTTCAGTAAATGTCTGTTTAAATAATGAGTAAATGAATGAGTGCTCACTTGGGAAATAATGAGTGACCTTATTTACTATTTCTTTGTAATGTTCTTAAACTCTAAATGTTGAATTTCTCATGTACTCCTTTGGCTGTTTAAATCCTTTCAAGTTTGTCATGAAATTTAAATAGTCATATGGTGCTGGGGAAAAACTAGACACACAAGTGATCCTGCTCACAATTCTTTACTCATAGCAACTAAGAATAGCACAGTCCAGTAATGTTCGGCTTCATGGACCTGCCTATCAACAAAAGGAGAGGCAACCAGGCCGGGAACTCCATAGTCTCTAAAGTGACAGAGGGCACGGAGACTATTATAGCCAGTTGTCTTTAGACAGAAAAGGTATTTGCAGAATACCAAACCACTCATTCAAAAATAAAGGACATAAACCATCATTTGGTCTGGACATGTATCGAACAGCTTTTCTCATAAAGCCTTTTCTGCTTTATGGAGCAATCTGGAAGGGACATTAAGTATTGATGAAGTATTTAAAGAGCCAGAAAGGTGAGTAAGATAAGATACTGCAGATTGGAGGGAGCAGCTGAGTACAATGGTTTTCTTCTTCAAGTCAACAACAACAAAAAATTCAATCACAGAAGAACTCAGAAATCCAGATTGATTGGAATCAGACTCAATTTTAAGAAAAACAATCTTAGCAGGCTGAGCAGCTGCTCATTGCAAATCTCCTTACAGATCAGCAGAGATAAGAGAGCACTGTCCTGGAAGTGAGGGAATATCTGTCTATGATTTCTGAGTCCATCTTCTATTAAGTAAAATATTAAAATTGTACCACATGATTCCAAAGATTCCTGACAGCTCTGAAATCATGTAACTATGTGACTACAATTAACCTCTTCTCAAAGTACAATGCTTAATAAGATTGACATGGAACTCAATTTTACTTCAGGTCATTAATAAGGAAATTAATCACATGGATGTATGTTTTACTGAATAATAGAGATTTATTGGACACTATTATAAATGATTGCTGGGAGAAATATCAATAACCTCAGATATGCAGATGACACCACCCTTATGGCAAAAAGTAAAGAATAGCTAAAGAGCCTCTTGATGAAAGTGAAAAAGGAGAGTGCAAAAGTTGGCTTAAAGCTCAACATTCAGAAAACTAAGATCATGGCATCTGGTCCCATCACTTCATGGGAAATAGATGGGGAAACAGTGGAAACAGTGGCAGACTTTATTTTTCTGGACTCCAAAATCACTGCAGATGGTGATTGCACCCATGAAATTAAAAGACACTTACTCCTTGGAAGGAAAGTTATGACCAACCTAGACAGCATATTAAAAAGCAGAGACATTATTTTGTTAACAAAGGTCCATCTAGTCAAGGCTATGGTTTTTCCAGTGGTCATGTATGGATGTGAGAGTTGGACTATAAAGAAAGTTGAGCACTGAAGAATTGATGCTTTTGAACTGTGGTGTTGGAGAAGACTCTTGAGAGTCCCTTGGACTGCAAGGAGATCAAATCAGTCAATCCTAAAGGAAATAAGTCCTAGGTGTTCATTGGAAGGACTAATGTTGAAGCGGAAACTCCAATACTTTGGCCACCTGATGTGAAGAGCTGACTTATTTGAAAAGACCCTGATGCTGGGAAAGAATGAGGGTGGGAGGAGAAGGGGATGGCAGAGGATGAGATGGTTGGATGGCATCACCGACTCAATGGACATGGGTTTGGGTGGACTCTGGGAGTTGGTGATGGACAGGGAGGCCTGGTGTGCTGCAATTCATGGGGTCACAAAGAGTTGGACACGACTGAGCGACTGAACTGAACTGAACTGAGCTCTGCCAGCTTATCTACTTGGTTGTTTGGACCTCCTGACCTCATGACTTTGTGGATCTCACAAACTCCAGCCCATGGTGGGCATTCACAGCTTTAAAATCATTTGCTGACTCACGGTCAGGCCCTCTAACTCTAACAGAATCTGATAGCATGCCAAGGGTTATTTTTCTAATGTGTATAATCTCTCATGTGCTTGTCATGTTCTTGCTCCAGAATCTCAGTAATTCTGATTATGCTTAATAGCATTATGATTATTCTGGGGGGTGCTTATAATAAGCTCTTCAGAATACATTTTCCCATCAGTGATACTTGTAATACCACAGCATCTGCTGGATCATATGGGCCGAACATCAGGACCACTTTTAGTACAGTCTGCATCTATTGCAAACTATTTCCTTCCTTTGAGCTCCTGAAGGTGGCAAACTTTTGTGTCACCTAGTATACAGGTCAGAGCAGTATTCCCAAGCGTAAAATACAATATTATGCCTCAGAAACTGAAAGCAACCTCCTTCTTTTAGGATGCACATGGTGAATAAGTGCTTTTTTACTTTTGGAGAACATTCTAGCATGACTTAGACCTCTACTTCCTCTAAAAATTTTACTGATGTGAGTATTCTTCTGGAGGCCAAAAGTCTTGTCAAGACCTTTAGCATGCCAACCATATCTTGCTCGTTGGTCTGAATATATAATTTCATTGACACAATGCACCCCTTTATTATGTTAGGAAGATTCCAGATGCTCCGTATCTCTTTAGAGTATATTGCAACAGAATTCAGGGCACATAACAGACCTCCAGAGCAAAGTTTGAAATGTGTACTGTTGTAAGTTCCATTTAAATACAACCAGCTTAATCATCTTTTCTGATAGGGGTAAACTCATTTTCTCCATGAATGGCTGTAGGCCATGTATCAAAGTCATAATCATCTTTTATAGCTAGGATACCACTTCTGGACAGAAGAAGTAATTTGAGCTACTAACTAGTTGGTTGCATCTGGAGGAATCCACTATTATTCTCCATATTCCATTTGCTTATTTTGTAGGGATTTTTGAAATTTTTAAAGATAAAAGACTATATCCTTGATGTGTTTAAAGGTGATATTAATTTCTGCCATTTAACCTGAGATATGATGTTTTTCACGTTTTTGACTTAGCTGAAGTGAGAAGATCAATTTAATGGCTTCAGTGTGGCCTTCTTCAATGTCTTAACTCTATCCCAAAGACTGGGAAGCTTGTACTAATACACACATCTCTTTGGGGATTATATAATTGACCACAGGGTGGGCCTAGTATTCAATGGACCCATTCCTACAGAGAAGCCCTGATTATACTTAGGTCAACTTTGTTTTGTGTTCAACAGTGCTGAAAACTTGTAATATTTCTCTTTACCTAGTGTACAGTTAATCAAATAAATTGCCTTAGCTCCCTGTAGGCAAGGACTAGGGAGCACTCTTGAAAATAGAACTACCATATGATCCAGCAATCCTACTCCTGGGCATGTATCTGGACAAACATTTAATTAAAAAAAAATTGTGCACCTTGAGAGTCCCTTGGACTGCAAGGAGATCCACCCAGTCCATCCTAAAGGAGATCAGTCCTGGGTGTTTATTGGAAAGACTGATGCTGAAGCTGAAACCCCAGTACTTTGACCACCTCATGGGAAGAGTTGACTCATCGGAAAAGACCCTGATGCTGGGAGGGACTGGGGGCAGGAGGAGAAGGGGACAACAGAGGATGAGATGGCTGGATGGCATCACTGACTCGATGGGCATGAGTTTGAGTAAACTCTGGGAGTTGGTGATGGACAGGGAGGCCTGGCGTGCTGCAATTCATGGGGTCGCAAAGAGTTGGACACGACTGAGCGACTGAACTGAACTGAAACTGAATATGTATTCTGCAATAGTATTATTTATGTGATAGTATTTATTTTTTTGAACCAGAACTTCACATTTGGAAATGCAAAGTCAATAAATTATAGTTCATTGTATCACAAGCTTAAAAGTTGAAATTCATAGTCAAATAATGAAGTACACTCTTTATTCATAGACCTATATTGTCTATACCACCCTGAACGCGCCCGATCTCGTCTGATCTCGGAAGCTAAGCAGGATCAGGCCTGGTTAGTACTTGGATGGGAGACCTATATTATGCTGAAAATAATCTGTTTTATTAGAAAAAATAATTGAAGAAGCTCTTAGAGAACTGTTTACCCTAATACAAGTGTATTATATTTCTTAATATGACTTAACTTTAATTTCAGCTATTTCTCTCACTTGTATCTCTGAAAATATGAATAGTCATAGCAAAGTTATTTTGCATCATCATATATGCCTCTCTGAATCTGATGATGAACATAATATCAGTGTTGAAAATTAACTGGGCAAAGTTATCAATTATTTTGTTGTTGTTTAGTCACTAAGTGTGTCCAAAACTTTTGCAACCCACCAGGCTATAGCCTGCCAGGCTCCTCTGTCCATGGGATTCTCCAGGCAAGAATACTGGAGTGGGTTGCCATTTCCTTCTCCAGGGGATCTTCCCGACCCAGGGATTGAACGTGCCTCTCCTGCATTGGCAGGAGGGTTCTTCACCACTGAGCCACCTGGGAAGCCCCTATCAATTATTTTGTGGCTCCCGAATTCCGAAAGGTCATTGCATGCTATAAAAATGTTTTTTAGTTTTTCAAAATCTTCCAGAAAATATACGGAAATAATATAAGTACTATTAAGGGCACCCAGACTCAGCGTCATTTGTAGGAGACATATTCTGCTTTAATTCAGTATATAGTTCAGCAAATAATATTGTTCAGTGCTTACAAACTCA